>NC_058131.1:542891862-542996522 GCF_016433145.1 Gracilinanus agilis | reverse complement strand
GTGTGTGTGTGTGTGTGTGTGTGTGTGTGTGTGTGTGTGTGTGTGTGTATGTATGTATGTGCGAGAGAGAGAGAGAGAGAGAGAGAGAGAAAATGAGAATATTCAGATCTACTTTCTGGAATCTGAGAAGAGAAAGTTTATTCTCTGTGGCTCTTTCCTAACAAGCTTAAAACAATTTCCATAGATCTTTTTACTTATAATACAACCCTGTTGGATTGGTAAGTTAGGAGCTATCCTAATTTTTTTGGATAGGGAAATAGAAATGAAGGCTATTTACATTGGGATCTTTATTGTCATCCCAAGTGTGTATGTAGTTAGGTAGCTTGCCTTGACCTTTTACTTCTCTTTCTAAATACTGGCATTTTTGGTTATTTTATTCATTATGTTAATAACTTCTCTAAAGGGTGGAAAGAGGAAATGAAACAAAATAGGAATTCCTGCTACATTACTTTATTAATTTTGTTTTGGTGAAGGTGGTCAGAAAAATAAGGTTTTGCCTCTGCTATTTATGTGTAATTATCCCCATTTCTTGTTACATTGACATGTGGACTATAGGATACATCTTTGCCAAAATGCTAACTGAGGAATTTCTTTTACTACACACACACACACACACACAACCATAGCAATTAATCCCATCTAAAAGTACTTTTTCATTTGTTGAGGACAGTAGAGGATAATTGAGAATGAATGGTGTCAGATTTTTCAAGAGTATAAGTGACATTCAGTTACATCTATTTAGTTACCTTCTGTTCAAATGAATAGAACAAAGGGAAAAAGTGATAGAAACATTATTCTTACTCTTCTTTGATTTCTTTGTTATAGAGAACTCCTATTTAAGGAACTCCCTTTACCAACAAGATTAGCACTTCTTTTCTCTTTAGTTTACAAGTAAAAACAATTTAACATTTGTTTTTTAAAATTTTGAGCTCTCCCTCCTTTCTTGAGAAGGGAAACAATTTGGTATAGATTACATATGTGTAGTCAAATAAAACATATTTCCATATTAGCCATATATAACTACTAATTTTTTTTTTAAAGA
Source organism: Gracilinanus agilis (assembly GCF_016433145.1). Classification (NCBI taxonomy): domain Eukaryota; kingdom Metazoa; phylum Chordata; class Mammalia; order Didelphimorphia; family Didelphidae; genus Gracilinanus; species Gracilinanus agilis. Next base: position 542,995,480 of record NC_058131.1, on the reverse strand, counting down.
GTTGCCTGGGGCACTGAGAAATTAAGTGACTTGTGCCCAGAGTCATACAAACAGTATGCATTAGTGGCAGGATTTCAACCCATTTCTTCTAGATTGGAGTCTTTTTCTCTATCCATTGTACCACACTGCCTCTCAATATGGAATCATAGGCCTTAGAAAAATCTCAAGCAATATCAAGCTGAATACCCTCAATTTTAAGGCAAGTCAAGAATAACTTAATAATTTAGGACACATAGTTGTGTATTCTTGAAGGTCTTCAACCCTGGAGATATTCTGGGATCCCCTAGTAGCCTGTTTTCTTCCAATGTTTATCATCCTGATGATCATTTAAGTTCTTTGTATTATCCAACTTGAAGTATTTTTCCTAAAGCAAATTTCTTGTCTATAGAAGCATAAACAAGCATTCCTGTGCCCCCTTCATTGAAAGATTGTCACTGATTGTGGTTTTTTTTACATAAAGTTGAATTTAAAAATTTTGATTCACAACAGGATTCCTTTAAATCTTAAGTTCCCCTGTTGCAATTAAAATGCTTCAATTCCTGTGCATATGATTTTGAACACATAATTGTTACAAAAAGTGAATTAAACTTGTATATATAAATATGAACTTGTAAAGGACAACAACTTAATCTTTTTGAATATGTAATAGAGCTTCATTTAAGTACAGCAGCCAAAAAATTAAATGTATTGATTACAAGTCATCCTTTTGTTTTCTATAAAAATATAGGCCTAAATTCTAGGAACATGGCCTTTTCTCCTAAGGCTTTGATGATTTAAACATTTTAGGATTGCTGGATAAGTTAATACATCTGATTTCTATTACATTTTTGATTAATAAACTTCATATGAAATCTACATTTTGCATATTGTAGTTAGATCTTTTCTGTTATGAAAATTAAGAGATAGTACCATAAAAGAGTTGATACCCAAAATATAGCTTTTGCCCTCCAAAAAAGGTATAGTTTTGAAATTCCACATTGATTTTTGTTTTAGATTTCAATATTCTTTAGGTTAGATTTATTTGTTGTCTTTTGCTAAAGTAACATTATGAAAGTATGCTTTCTACTTTTTTTAGGGTCATCTTTCTGAAGGATTGGTTACTAAATGGTACAGATCTCCACGACTTTTACTTTCTCCTAATAACTATACTAAAGCCATTGATATGTGGGCTGCAGGATGCATCTTTGCTGAAATGCTGACTGGGAAAACCCTCTTTGCAGGTTGGAATTTCTTTTTATATACATGTACATGCACAGAAAATGTCAGAGCAGTAATTTTTCATTGGTCAAGGAAAAACAATTTATGTACAAGTAACTTACTATGGAGTGAAGAATTTTAAATCCAGAGATGAGTGGTGTTTTTAATAGTAGAAAGTTGATAGCCTTTACCTTATTTGCATTATTGTACAAACCCTCTTTTTACTTGAACTTATTTTAATTTTATAGTATTCTTTTTTTTTTAAACCCTTACCTTCCTTCTTGGAGTCAATACTGCATATTGGCTCCAAGACAGAAGAGTGGTAAGGGTAGGCAATGGAGGTCAAGTGACTTGCCCAGAGTCACAAAGCTGGGAAGTGTCTGAGGCCGGATTTGAACCTAGGACCTCCTGTCTCTAGGCCTGGCTCTCAATCCACTGAGCTACCCAGCTGCCCCCTTATAGTATTCTTTTATATATTCTCTCTATGTTTCCTTAAAAATGCAGTTCATTTTCAAGGTCAGTAAGGTCCTGTGTTGTTATCATCCACCTGTCTGTCACTGTATTACACAGCTTTGTTACTTTTGGTCCTTGCTACGGGTGTCCTTTACTTATCTGCTGCAACTGCTTAAAATCCAGCTATTTTTCCCTTTGGTCTCCAATAGTCTTCACCACTTGAACCGCTATAATTTGGTGGCTATTGTGACCTTTTGAAATTTAAAAAAGCAAATTTTTATTGAGTGCTTGCTATATCGTGGGCATTATGTTTGGTGGGATTCTGGCAAAAATGGTGACCTCAAGGATTTTAATCAAGTCCAGCTTACCTGTAAGACAGTTATTCTAGGTGATCTGTAGTTAGAGAAGCAGAAGATGGTGTAATCCCTACCAACAACTACTCTACTTGTGAAGGTAAGGTTAATATATTAAACATTAATTCCCTAAGGCTGAGTAAAATTAAATGCTAAATTGTGGTTTTGAATGTAAATGTGGTAGAGTTGTTTTTTAATAGGAGAGGTCAGTGAGGACTAGAGTGCTCAGGGAAGGTTTTATGGGCCAGTAGGGCTGGAGCTTTGGATTCATAGAATGGGTAGGATTTAGATAGGTAAAGAGTGGTAAAATTGTTCCAGGTAGGATAAATAGAATTAAGAATAAACACAGATTTTTATGTAGCAATCAGTAAAACATTCAGATTAGGAGATCATGTGAAAAATAAAATTTGGACAAGTTTCACAAGGTTATCAAGGATCTTGAAAAGCAATGAAGAGTTTAGGTTAGATAAAGTAGAAAACAGGGAGGATTATAAAGGTTTTTGAGGAAGGAAATGGTATGATCCTAGTTCCTCATGCCTTTGCTACACATTTGACCTTTAGACTTTTCTCTTCATTTTTTACTCTTTTTGGGTAAAGTCAGTATGTGAGTGAGAAGGAATCTGTTCTAGAGAAAGTTTAGCTTTTGATGAGATAGTAGAGTGAGTGTTAAGGAAAGCATAAGTATACTATTTTGAAATCCTTTTTAGGGGGCAGCTGGGTAGCTCAGTGGATTGAGAGCCAGGCCTAGAGACAGGAGGTCCTAGGTTCAAATCTGGCTTCAGACACTTCCCAGCTGGGTGACCCTGGGCAAGTCACTTGACCCTCATTGCCTAGCCCTTAGCACTCTTTTGCCTTGGAGCCAATACACAGTATACACAAGATAGAAGGTAAGGGTTTTAAAAAAAATCCTTTTTAGCATGAATATTTATTTTTAAGAGCCCCTACCTTCCATCTTAAGAGTCAATACTGTGTATTAGCTCCAAGGCAGAAGAGTGGCAAAGGGCTAGGCAATGGGGGTCAAGTGACTTGTTCAGGGTCACACAGCTAGGAAGTGTCTGAGGCCAGATTTGAACCTAGGACCTCCTGTCTCTAGGCCTGGCTCTCAATCTACTGAGCCACCCAGCTGCCCCCATGAATACTTATTATTAATCTTATTAATAATAATAACAATATTATATTAATAATACACTTTTCCTGATAAATATCTTAAAGATTCATCCATAAAATGTGATCATGATAGGAAATTTCAAGTTAAAAAAAATTTAAACTGCAAGAAATGGAGCCAAATAACAAGCAGACTTTGTTTTTCATCCCAAAGCATTCTTGCTAATCACATCCCAAAGTGCAAAATTAAATCTCATCCTCTTTCTCTGCAGCAATGAACATTTTATTTGGAGAGTATATCTGCCCAAGGACTTGGAATCATGTAATTATTTGTAGGAAGTGGCAAGGCTCAGAGAAGAATTTGGCCTGGGAGGCAGGAGGCAGGTTTTGGAATTTCTAGTTTAGGCTCCCTCATTGCTGACCATGTGAATCCCTTCATCTTTCAGTACTGAGGATATTGGAATAGATGGAACCTGAAGATCCCTTCTAGCTCTCATATGCCAAAACCAATACTATCATAAAGCAAAAATGGTAGTTCTGATTTAAAAGTAAAATTTTGCTCCAAGTCCTATAAAATAGATGTAATGGCTCTACACATTCTACAACAGAAACAAATATAAATGTAAATGGTCTCAGTGATTTGATCTAAAGAGCACCTAGGTAGTTCAGTGTATAATGAGTTATGCCTAGAGATAGGTCCTAGATTCAAATTTGGCCTCAGCCACTTCTTAGCTATGTGACCCAGGGCAAATCACTTAACTCCCACTGTGTAGCCCTTACCATTCTTCTGCCTTGGAGCCCAACAGTTGAGAGGATTATGATATTGTTAGGTGGTGAAAAGTGGGCATTATTTGTAAACCTAATAAAATGTACTGTTCAGTTAAATATAAATGTCATTTGGTACAAGTTACGGAATAGAATGGAAATTATAATAGGTAATATAATTTGTGTTCAATTAAACATTTTTTTAAGAGTCTGATATGTGTAAGACTGCTAGATTCTGGGGCTACAAAAGCAAAAAAACTGAAATAGCGGAAAAGGCAATATGATACAGTAGAATCTGGTATCTGGAGTAGGAGCACTTCACTGCATCCTGACTCTATTACTTAGTGTGTATGTGACCTTGAGCCAATCACTTAATCTGGATTTCTTCATTTGTTGAAAAGGGGTTGAAGGAAGGATTAGATCATGATGATCTTTTAAGGTTCCTTTCAATTTTAAATCTGATTCTGACATTTCCTGTCTCAAGGAGCTATTTTTTATTCTCTTTAGAATTACATATTGTATACAGATAAATAACATTGATACAAAGTCATTTGAAGGAGGGAAAACCACAATTTTTGGCATTTTTTGGCTTCTTAGGTTGTTTTTATATGTGTTTTACTTGTTATTTCTTATTCAGGTGCACATGAACTTGAACAGATGCAGCTGATTTTAGAATCTATTCCTGTTGTACATGAGGAAGATCGTCAGGAGCTTCTCAGTGTAATCCCAGTTTACATAAAAAATGATATGACTGAGCCACACAAACCCTTAACTCAGCTGCTTCCAGGAATTAGTCGTGAAGGTAATCTGGATTGAGATTAACTGTTTTATTTTCTCAATACCTATATTTTCTTTGCTGAACTAAGGAAAGTTTAACCTTTCTCCAAGGCAAGATTTTTTATGCATATGCATGATTTATTTTTTCTATGTCTAAAAGCATTTGGGTCCCATCTTAGTATTCTGTTTTTCATATTTCATTTACCCATGTCTCTTTACCTGTCTAAGATCACTTTCTCATTCTAACTGTATCTCTTCTCTAGCCCCTCTAGTCTCTGGGTGCCATTGGTAATAACAGAGGAGAAATGGCTATTGCCACTGAGTACCCGTTTCTGCGGGGGGGGGGGGTCACATCTAGGGTAGGGTGGCTTCATATTTATTTGACTTAAGTATGAAGGTATGTCTTAAATGAAAAGACATAAGGGAGAGAGAGGATGACTAAGTCAACAGTATGGAGTGAGACTTCAGGGCAGGGAGATGCCATAAGACTTAAAGGCAGGGAGGGGTGGAGGGGTGGAGAGAGGGAGGGTAAAACAAGACTTGAGTAGAATTACTGAGTGTGAATGTATGACCCTATGTAAAAGAATGTGTTAGCATTGAGTAAGAGCTTGTTATGTGTATCACATGCCAAATTACAAAGAAATATGACTGAAAACAGTATTTATAAGTATGAATGAGTGAAAAAAGTAAGGGAATGCCAAACTTTAGTTGACTCCTAAAGCAATTTTCAGTTTTATATCATTTATCTTTTTGGAATCAGTCCAAAATATAAAAAGACTTTAACTCTACTAGTAATAATCATCTAACATTAAGTGTAATGTTAGTATTTTCATAAGGAGGAAATATTAGTAAAAATTATTTTTGCCTTATATTCCTAAAAATATGTCACATTGGAGCCCACCTAGGTGGCTCAGTAGATGGAAAGCCAGGCCTGGAGATGGAAGGTTCTGGATTCAAATGTGTCCTCAAACACTTCCTAGCTGTGTGACCCCCAAGGAAGTCACTTAACCACAATTGCCCTTCCTGTCCTACCTTAGAACCAATATATTTAGTATCAAATCTAAAACAAAAGGTAAGGTTTTTAAAAAAATTGTGGATTATACCCATCATGTGGCTCATTCACCTAGTGTTCAGGCTGATAGTGACACCAGATGTTTTTGTTTTCTCTTTTTAGAATTGTCATCTCATGCAAATTTGGAAAGTTAAGAGATGTCCAACACCTCCTATCCCTTCTTCCTCTTCCCACCTCTGCAAATTCTAGTTTGTTTGTTTGTTTTACTGGTTGTAAATAAGAGCTTCATTTCAGCAAAATTATGTAAATTAATTTGTATGTGGGTCAGAAAAATATTAAGTTTGACCACCTTAATACTAATATAATAAACATTTCAAGAAACATTGTGTGGCAAAATAATAATGGATGTTAAGATCATCCTTATTTTCAAGGATAATTTAGGATTGATTTGGTCAATCAGTTAAAAGAATGAAGCTAATTTGTTTTATTCGATGCAGTTTTCGCCTTATATTATAGATTTTTATCTTGTGCAAAAGCCACTGGCCATTTTAGGAGTCCATAATTCTACCCAAACAAATGAATGTAAGTTTTTGTATGTGTTACTGTGTTAGAATAATGAAGCTCTTTACTTAATCTTTCGTCTATATGAGAAAGCAAGAAGGGAAGAGTCAGTTCCCATTGAGGAGTGTTTAATAGAAACAGAGGGTGATGAAAGTTGAGATGCCTCACCAGTCTCTCCTCCAGGAGTGATAGACGATAAAATACTGATTGAAAGCTCTCTGGTGGAGAAAGGTTAAGACATGAAAATGAGAGCTGTGTGGATATTGAAACAACTAGGAAGTCCATTGGATAGTGTGCTAGGTCTGAAATCAGGAAGAGTTTGAGTTCAAAATCTGGCTGCAGACACTATCTGTGTGACCTTGAGCCAGTCACTTTATTTGCCTCAAGTTTCCTCATTTGTAAAATGAGGATAATAATAGCACTTATTTCCCAAGGTTGTTGTGAGGACCAAATGAGAATAATTTGTAAAGCAGGTAGTTGGCACTATATAAATGTTGGCAATGTTGTTAATGATGATAGTGATGATGATGATGATGATAATGATGGAGGCCTCATGGAGAGGCCTATTTTCCTCTCTTCTTCAGGGACTTGTCAGGTGTCAAAGACTGAATAAAGAAAATTCTAGTACTTGTCAATAGATAAACCCCACTCACCCCACCCCCACCCCAGGACAACTAAATGAAAATATTCATACCTATTGTAGAATGCATGAAACTTGAGATGAGATTTAACCTAAAATCAAGAACTATAGAAATATCAGGACCTATATAAAGAAACGAAGGTGTAAATACCCTGACAGAAGCTACTGAATTTGTATTAGCATATATTTCTAGATTTAAAATGTAAGATGTATGAAGTTAGTTATCCATTTTCTAGAGTCTTTTGAAATTACAACTATTAGCCTTTAAAGGGAGACTACCCCTCTAGATAAATACTGGGAAAAGAGGGATGCCAAATTTAGCATAGAAAATGTGACAGACACCGATAGCTTTGGCTGCTTTGAAAGTTCAAAGTCTTGGCTCTCTCCAAAATATTAAGATGGCAAGAACATCCATCTGCAGTCTATCAGAAGTCTCTAGTAATTAATCTGTGACTTACAGAGCTGCTGTTCAATTCTTGTTTCAAAATCTATGACTTTAGTTCTTGAAGAATGAGATGTGACTATGAGTGGCATCAACAGTGTTATGAAAATTGCAAAGAAACAATGTCCAGTTGTAATAAGTCTGAGTTCCCTTCTCCATTTTTATCCATAAAAATCAAAGGCATACTATGTATCTACAGTCTATTTGAGGTAATTTAGACTTAATTTTTGATATTTAAACAATATAAAAGTTTTTTTATATTCTATATTGATTCTTTAGATGTATTGTACCTATCTTCACTTTCAATAATTTACCCCATAACATGACACTAAATGGAATTCTCTCATTTTGAGGGAAATTGACTTTGCTAGGATATCATTCTAATATATTTACCCCATGCTTTATTTATATTATAATTAAAGATAGAGATAGCCATAGAGAAGTTTCTGAAAATGAGTGAACTTAATAGTAGGCTATGCATACATGTTAGTGCTGAATAAGTAAGTTTGTTTATTAGTACCTATATTTCTGCTTGCAAAGCAAAAAAGAAAACTTACTCACTTATTTTCTTTTAAAATTTATATATGTGGGGGCAGCTGGGTAGCTCAGTAGAGTGAGAGTCAGGCCTAGAGACGGGAGGTCCTAGGTTCAAACCCGGCCTCAGCCACTTCCCAGCTGCGTGACCCTGGGCAAGTCACTTGACCCCCATTGCCCACCCTTGCCAATCTTCCACCTATGAGACAATACACCGAAGTACAAGGGTAAAAAAAAAAAATTTTTATATATGTATATGTGTGTGTGTGTGTGTGTAGTTTTGATGTCACTTTTTGACAGTGTGTATCCTTTCCAGTTCCCTATCTCAAAGAGCTATCCTTTGAAACAAAAGAAAAAAAGGGATGGGGAAGCTGTTAACAAATCAGCACAGAGCCAATATATGCGTAGTGTTCTTCTCTCATAGTCTACTATCTCTGAAAAGGAAGGGAGGGACATATTTTCTAACGTTTTTCCCGAAGGCCAACTTGGTTATTATGATTAGAGATTTGTTTGTTGATTTCTGTTTAGGTTGTCATTGTATGTTGTTTTCCTGGTTGTTCTTTTTTCACTCTATATCAGTTCATATATATATATCTTATATTTCTCTGTATTCACATTTTTTCTTACATTGCATTAATATTCCATTATGTTCACATACTATAGTTTGTTTAGCCATTCCTCAATTGTCAAGTATTAACTTTGTTTCTATGAACAGTACTATTATGGTTATTTTGGTGTATATGGGACTTTTTTCTCTGTTTTTGACCTCCTTGGGATATATACCTAATAAACATTATAAAAACAATTGCTTAACATCACCAGTGCTACATGTTTTAATTAAGCAATATGAAAAGAAAAAGGGGGAAAAAGATTTTAACTGATTCTCTAGTCCAAAGGTAATTTTTCATTATCTTACCTTTTTTAGCTTGATTTTGCATCTTTTCATGCTGACCTTTAAAATGCTAGGACATAACATTTCTTATTGGAGCTTTCCTTAGAATGGTGGAGGGAGTTGGATATCATTTAGGGAGTAAATTGGGATGCCATAAATAGATTTGTCTTTTTAAGCTTCATTTGATTAGAGAGGTCACATAATAGAGATTTGCCCTTATTCTAAGCATAGTGTAATGTAAGAAGCCCTGGAATAGTGACAAAGAAGCATTGGATTTGGTTTGGAGTCATTATAAAAGAGAGAATCCTGAGGTCTAAATGACATCATCTGCAGGAGCCGGGATGAAGATATATACTTCATTCCTAGATGTAATGCAGAAGTGAGAAAAGGGAGGTAATGTCATATAGGGAATAGAATGGTCTAGACTTGGAGTTAGAAAGAACTAAGTTAAAATCCTCCCTGAGACACTAGCCATGTATCCCTGGACAAGTCACTTAATGTCTTCAGTACTCAATTTTCTCATCTATAAAATGGATCAGAGAATAGACTTAAAAAAACCCTTTTAAGATTCCTTCTAGTTCCAAATGTATGATTCTGTAGCTTAAAATCTATGGCGGTTATATGTTTACTTAGTAATCAGAGTGATTTATAGATGTCTTATAATGGAGATAAATTTTTGGTTTCATCCTTTCTGAGCTATCCACCCTTAAAACCAGTTGCACTGGTTAAAAAGTGGGTGGTTCAGCACTTATCAGATTGGCTATTATGACAGAAAAGAAAAATAACAAAACTCGGAAGGGATATGGACACATTGAGCATTGTTGGGAGAGACTAATTCAGTAATTCAGGAGAGCAATTTGTACCTAAGCCCAAAGGACTATAAAACAATTTACATATCCTTTGACACCCAGCTTAAACCATTACTAGGTGTGTATCCCAAAGAGATAAAAAAAGCTAAAAGAGGAAGGACCCATTTGTACAAAAATATTTAAAGCAGCTCTTTTTAGGGGGATGAAGACTTGGAAAGTGAGGGGATACCCATCAATTGGGGAATGGCTGAGTGAGTTATAATATATAATTGTAATGGAATATTATTGTGCTGTTAGAAATGACAAGCAGAAGTAGCACAGAAAAACCTGGAAAAATTTACATGAATTGAAGCAGAGTGAAATAAGCAGAACCAAGAGAACATTGTATAGTGAATGACAAGAATACCTTACAATGAACAAATGTGAAAGGTAGCTATTCTTAGCAATACAGTGATCCAAAACTATCCTAAAGGACTCACAATAAAAAATGTTGTTTGAATCCAGACCAAAGCAAACTTATTTTACTTCTTAATTTTTTTGCTACTTGAGTCTCCTTTTACAAAAGGATTAATTTGGAAAAGTTTTACATTATTGCACATGTAAAATCTATTTGAGATTGCTTGCTATTTTAAAGGAGGGTAGGGGAAAAGAAGGGAGAGAATTTGAGACTTTTATTTTTTGAAAAATGTTACACATTTTTACATTTAATTGGGGAAAAATTAAATAAAATGAGTGGTTCAGGTCTATTATTCAGTTTTGCATAGTTTAGTGATCTGATTCTAGTGTTGAGTTTCTAGAGGTGGAAAAGAAGCAAATGAATGCCTTGTTAAAAAAAAAAAAGTAGTGTTCATTTGTCTATCTAGTCAGTTGCAGTCCTTTTGTTTGTCAAGTTATCTTTGAAAATTGAGCTTGTTACTTTGTATTCCAGAAAGTTTCTGTGGAGGATTTTCAATAAGACCAGATAGATGCATTGAGTCCAAAAGTGGCCTGTAATTATTCTCCATCTTGTAATGAAGTGAAAGGTGGTATCAGTTATTAATGATCTGGTGAAGGATATCTGGAGGGGTTTGTTCTGTTTGGGTTGTTTATGACAGGCCTAAAACATTGTGCTACAGTTTTCAAGTATGTTTGTAGGGAAGAAGTTTGTGTTTGGAAATTTAGTTAAAGCAACTAATTATGGTCATTGTCCAAGCAAATCACCCAAACATGCACAATCAAGTTATAGATTATTCATTTAATATTATCTGTCTTTTGAAATTTCTTGTTGTTTTAAATGAGTCAACAAAGTGGATGCTGGGAGTTAGTGCAGTAAGCAGTGAATCATCCTTCTTGGGCTGGATATATACATGCTATTTTCCAGAGGCGTGTTCCCCTCTTTCAGGCCTCCCCCACCCTCCTTCAATCTCTTGAACTCGCAACAGGCATTTTTTTCATTTGTGGAAGATCCATTCAGTTTCTGATAGCTCACTTTCAGATGGTTGAGTTCTTTTAGAAAGATGAACCTATCTAGCAAGCCCAGCAGGATGTTTCTGGTCAGAGAATATTTAGAGGTGAAGCTTATCAGTGAGGGTATTTGGACTGGGGAGGTTTCATAACTAGTATGATAAGATTGGGTAGCTTTAGTTAAGTAATAAAGTTGGTTATGGTTTCTCATCTTGTTAAAAAAAAAGTGGCAGTTGGTTTTACTGAGAAATCTTTGAAGACAAGAGAATCATTTAGTATTAGTGGGCCCAGTTAGGCCCACATAAGTAGACAAGAATGAGAGTGAGCAGAGATTTAGAGTTTGGGGGGGGTGATTTTGTGTGCTTTATGTAATTGTTTTAATAGTTGAAACACTTAAGACAGACTTCACCTGCCTCTAGAAAACAAGAACAATGAGAAATGACAGAAAAATTAAATGTATTACTTATGGATCTTATTCAATGTGTTACTTGTGGAAAACATTCATTGTAAAGAGCTAGTTTAGACTTAAGAGGTTTGGTAAAAATGCAATTGAAAGTTAAGAAAAAGCAAATTTATTAGGAGATTTGGGGGAGTGGGATAGGTAATGGGGCTGTTTGGAAGCAAGAGATCAAAATGATTTCTTTTCCATTTTTTCCCTATCATTTAGTAGCAGATTTTTTCTAAATACTTGAATTTGTGGTAAGGGATTGGTCTTGATAGAAAGATGACTGACAGTCCGCAAAACATAGTGTATGTTAAACCATGTTTATTGAAGTGAAATTTTGGGGTTTATTTGATAGACCCTGTCTAATCCTGTAGTACATGACCAAAGCTGTTGACTGAGGGCCTCTAGAGGCTTCTAGTTGGAGATGTATTTCTCAAGGCCTGCATGGTTACTGATCATTTCACTGATAGAAACACCTCTGGGGTGCAGTTCTATGAAGAAGTGGAGGCATTGTTGTTGATACTTCATTATATAATGGAGAAACCCCACTTCCCTTAAGTTGGCTATGATATTCCTAATAGTTTTTCCCAGTTCTTGATCTTCCTTTAAACCAAACTACTATAGGGTTATAATTAACAAAAGTAGAGACATAAATGAATTTTGGGTTCTATTAAAGGCTTTTTCTACTTGTATTACAAATATATTCTGCATATATATGTGTGTGTGTGTATATATATATATATGTGTGTGTGTGTGTACATATATATGCATGCACACATGCAATAATAATAGATAAAAATATATACAACCTAAAAAAGAGTTTCCTAGTTTTATTGGTAAGAAATCCATTGATCTGTTTCAATAATCTCTAGTAACATGGTCTTATAAGCTCAGTTTCTGACTCATCTTTTAAATTAGAAATGATTGTGGGGTATGTATGTACTCTTCGAGTAGGAAGCCTGAGAAAGGTCACAGTTCAGGAATAAAACGAAAAAGCAGACAACAAAAAACTCCATAATATTATTAAGTTGTCTGTGTATGTGATTACTCTCCCAAGTAGAATTTTTTATTTATTAATTTTTTTTTTAATTAAACTCAGGTCTTCTTGGTTTTTTTTTTTAAACCCTCAACTTCTGTGTATTGGCTCATAGGTGGAAGAGCGGTAAGATTGGGTAATGGGGGTCAAGTGACCTGCCCAGGGTCACACAACTGGGAAGTGTCCGAGGGCAGATTTGAACCTAGGACCTCCCACCTCTAGGCCTGACTCAATCTGCTGAGCTACCCAGCTGCCCCCAGAGGTTGTTAAAAGATGAGGAAACCAAGATCTAGAGAGCATAAATGCTTGCTATAAACCATATAAATGGAAGATAAATGGAAGAGTCAGGATTCTAACCCAAGTCTTCTAACTCCAAAACTGCCACAGTGCCTTTCATGAGATTCCAAGCTCAAAGGGAATAGTAGGTAATGGAGGAGATTGTCTAAAAAAAAACCCTTGGAGTACTTGTAGTTTTTTTTTTTTAACCCTTAACTTCTGTGTATTGGCTCCTAGGTGGAAGAGTGGTAAGGGTGGGCAATGGGGGTCAAGTGATTTGCCCAGGGTCACACAGCTGGGAAGTGTCTGAGGCCAGATTTGAACCTAGGACCTCCCATATCTAGGCCTAACTCTCAATCCACTGAGCTACCCAGCTGCCCCCAATACTTGTAGTTTTACAGATAGCTGTCTTTGTAACATCTGTGTATACTTTGAGAGAGCTCAAAACAAGACGACTCTGACTTATATTGTGTGACCCTAGAAAAGGCATGTAATCTCTATAATGCAAGGTAGCTAACAGAAACTTTTTGCTTCTGTAATTTCTAATGGTCACAAAAAGTCAGAAGTCTTAGAATCTTCAGAAAGTCAGAACTTGAAGCTATAAATAGAGGTGAAGTTCCAACTGNCCCCGCCCTGCCGTCTCCAGGCCTGACTCTCAATCCACTGAGTTACCCAGCTGCCCCCAAGTAGAATTTTTAAAGTGGCCTCAAACAGATCAGCATTATTAATTAGGACTTTTGTTCAGTAGCTGGATGTTGTAACAGATAAAGGTCTGGGCCTGGAGTCAAAAAGATCTGAGTTCAAATCTTGCCTCAAACACTTCACTAGCTATGTGATTTTGGACGAGTAACTTGGATAATCTGTATTTGCTTCAGTTTTCTCAGCTATAAAATGGGATAATAACATTGCCTACCTCCCACAATTGTGTGGGGATCAAATGAGATATTCTAAAGTGCTTTGAAAAACTTAAAATGCTATATAAGTGCTATCTACTACTGCTATTATTACAACAATTACCACTACATATAACTTAGGGTTTCTTACATCTGTGAGGTCAGCAGGCAAAGACCAGATCTAGAACAAATTCTTATTACTCTGTGGAGTTAGTATTGATATCTCATAAAGTAGAATTTATCAGAAAAGAAATTGAGAAAACAAAAATACATAGTAATGAAAGAAAAAGAATGTAATAGTGATGATTGTTCAGAAGTTCATTAAAGATGAAAATAATAGTACAGATAATAATAGTATAAATACCATTTATATAGTAGTACTTTAGAGTTTGTAAAGTACTTTCCCTGAGGCTGGATTTGAACTCAGGTTTTCAGGGTTCCATATCAGAAGCTCTATGCCTTAAGATACCTATCAGTAAAAGAAGAAATAAACAAAACTATAACAGGGGCCTTCAACACCTCATTAATCACTGTGACAAATCAAATTATGAGATTAACAATGTCATATATTTAAACATTTCTTTTTTATTAAATTGAAATTAACAGATACTAGAACTAAATGAGAGAAGAATTAAAAAAACCAACCTATACCTTTTCAGACTCAGGGAACACTAACAAAAATTAGTTTGATTACAATTTGGGTCAGGTAACATTCAAAGAGGCAGGAAAAAACATGTGCATATGTATCTATGTACTCTGTATTTTTATCTCATGCTGCAATAAAATAAAATAGCCATGAGAAAAATTATAAAACTAATTTAAAACTGAAAACAATCTGTCAAAGCAATTGGGTTAAAGACATCAGAAAAATGATAGCATTTAAAAGATTGTAATACCATTGTCACATTGAAATATATGGGATGCAGCCACTGTTTTACCTAGAAGCCAATTTATATTGTCATGTATTTTCATGATTAAGAAAAAAAAGAAAAATAAATAAACCTTAAGGAACTAGAAAAAAACATTCACTTAAGGAAATCCTGCAATTTTTAAAGAAAGAACAGAAAAATAAAATAAGTCTAACAACAACCTATTTCTTTTATCATTTGTAATTTTGCTTATCTTCCTTCTCTCTTACATGTACTAGTTATAGAGGCAACAGTGTATGTATGACTGGGCTTTTCCATAATAAAAATGATGTAATAACATACCACCAAGGAGATGCTTTAAAAGAGATAGCCAAAATAATGTTTCACTTGTAGAAACAAAAGAATAAATCTCATTTAAAGTAAGAACAAAAGAATGTAGAATCTTAAGGGAGATCATAAACAAATGAAGGGGGATTGGAATAGCATATCTAGACCTCAAAGTATATTATAAAGCAATCAGTAAGTATTTGACCTCAAATACTACTAAGTAAAAATCATTTGGTATTGTTTTAAAAATTTGAAAAGTAGACCAGCAGAACAGACTAGATAAGAATGAATCAGAAACAGTTGAACTCAATAACTGGGTTTAATAAACCTAAAAAAAATGCTTGGGGAAGAAGAACTTCTCTGTTTGATAAGAATTAATAGGATAACTGGAAAGCCATTTGGTGAAAATTAGGTTTAGATAATATCTTACACCATAAATTATAATAAGCACAAAATGGAGTAGAACTTGAACTTTATTTTCTTTTTTAAACCCTTACCTTCCGTCCTGGAGTCAATACTGTGTATTGGTTCCAAGGCAGAAGAGTGGTAAGGGCTAGGCAATGGGGGTCAAGTGACTTGCCCAGGGTCACACAGCTGGGAAGTGTCTGAGGCCAGATTTGAACCTAGGACCTCCTGTCTCTAGGCCTGGTTCTTAATCCACTGAGGTACCCAGCTGCCCCAGAACTTGAACTTTAAAGATCATACCATTAAAAAAAAATAAGAGGATTGGGTCAGGTACCTTTCCCTTTTATGATTCCAGGAAAAATTTGAAACTAAAGAATAGATAGATGTGATCACAAAAGATTCAACTGGGGATTTTGATGACACAAAAGTTTTTTAACTAGCCAAACATTGTTTCTGAGATAAGGGAAGGGGTCAATTGGGAGGGAGTAGAGAAAACTTTTGAATCATTTATCTCTATTAAGGACACTGATATTCAAGGGGAGCAGAAATAAACTGACCAAAAACTAATTCTAAAAGATAAATGGATGCGAATATTTTTCAAAAGAATTGTAAACTATTAACAGCCCTGTGAAACACATACATACAAATGCTTAGAGAAATGCCAATTAAAACAAATCTTACACCCAGCAAATTGAACAAGAAGCAAAAGATTGGAAAAGTCATGGAAAGACAGATACGCCAACTTATTGTTGATTAATCTATAACTTGATACAACCAAATTGTTATGGAAAGCAGTTTGGAATTAAGCACAGAAAATGGTATGAGTCTATACTTTTTGACTGAGAAAGTCTACTGATAGGCATATATACTTTAAGGAAGCCAAGAATGGCCCCGTAGAAACTGTAAATATTTTTTATGGTAGCAAAGAACTGAAAACAAAAAGTAGACATCCTAGGGAGTAGCTAGGTGGCTCGAAAGCCAGCCTCAAGAAAGGAGGTCCTGGGTTCAAATTTGACCTCAGATACTTCCTAGCTTGTGTGACCCTGGGCAACTCACTTATTCCTCGTTGCCTGACCTTTATTGCTCTTCTGCCTTGGAATCAATATACGGAGTTGATCCTAAGATAGAAGGTAAAGGCTTAAAAAATTTTGATGTCCATCTTTTGGGGATTGGCTAAGCAAGTTTTATATGAATGTAGTGGAATATTATGCTACAAGACATAATGCTTGAAATTAAGTTGAATTTTTTTTAAAAAGTCAGTAAATGTAGCTCATTTTAAGAGAACCTTTCTATGATTGACTATATAGAGAAACCTTCAGAAGATTTAAATGAACTGATGCAGTGAAGTTGAAGTTAATAGAAGCAGGAAAACAATGTACATAGTGGCTATTACATCATAACTGAAGATAACACTGACAAAAAAAAAGAGAGCTAAATGTTGCAAAATTATAATGACCAAGTTCAGACAAGAAGAAATATGACAAAGTATCATCCTTTCTTCCCTGTATTCAAATAATTTTGCAAATAATAAAAATATCTGGCATTTAAATAGCACTTTAAGGTTTAGAAGCATTTTACATGCCTCATTGGATCCTGACAAAACAACCGTGAGGTGAATGCTATTATTATCAACATTTTACAGATGATGAAACTAAAGCTGAGAAAAGTTAAGTGACTTGCTTATGGTCACCCAGCTAGTAAATAAATAATTCCACCAGAATTTTTAGATATGTTGATTAATTTTGCTAAACGCTTTTTTTCCTCCTCATTTTTGTTCCTTGTTATTAGAGATTACTCCTTGGGAGTGGAAGAGAAGAGGGAGATTGGGAAACAAGTGATGCAAAACTAAAAGATAACCCTAAAAAATTATTTTAAAAACAGGTACAAATCAAAGATACATGCTTTTATTTGACATTATATTGGAAATTTTAGCAACTGTAGTAAGATTTGGAAATGAAAAGGTAAAATGTTAGTAGATGATATGGTATATCTAGAAAATCCTTTAAAAAATGGAGATGACAAATGAGCGCTCAAATCACAAAATTATCCATAATCTAAATGATAAGCCATAATCAACAAAATAAACCAAAAACCTTATTAATAATAGATATCTCCCAAGTATTGGGGAATTTACTCATTTGACATAAATATGAGTTGCTACCACTAATAATAGTAAATGACATTTGTATATTACTTTAAGATTTACAACACATATTCCCCACAACTCTCTGAGGTACATCTCCATCTTGCAGATCAAGAGACTGATATTCAGGCAGGTAAATGATTTGCCCCAGCTAAACAAAGTTTATTTAATGGCACAACTGAAGTGTGACATCTTTTAATGTGCATGAATGCTAACTAGCTTTGTGGTATTTTCTTAGCTTGAGAGAAACAGTGACTGTCAGTTCCACAAAAATCCTAATCCTCTAAGTTGATTTTCAAGTATATACAGACAAAATGCATTTGTGAGAATGAAATTGTTCTTTTTCAGATCAAATGGAGGTGGCACTACTTTACTAAAGCATTCATTCTTTATTTTTTAAGAGCAGAATAGAAAAACTAAAGCTTTAGTTTTTTAAATACTTTTTTTGATCAAGCCCAGAAATCAGCATACATTCATTCTAATGTTTTATTTTATTTTTATTTTTAAAACCCATACCCTTCTGTCTTTGAATCAGTACTGTGTATCAGTTCCAAGGCTGAAGAGTGAGTAGTAAGGGCTAGGCAACGGGGGTTAAAGTGACTTTGTCTAAGATCACACAGTTAGAAAGTGTCTGGGGATTCCAATTTTTAAAACCAAAAAAAGTTAATTTGTGCTTTCTTTGGAAAATATTGGAAGTACCCACCTAAATTCAGGCAAATCTTGAAATATCCATTAATAGAATGGCAGGAAGTCTTAGGAGGTATCTAATTCTGGGCAAGGGCCATAAACTTATGAGAGTTAGGGATATCCACAATTTCTGAAAGGCCATTTGTCAGACTGAGAAGAAGCAGCTTCATGTAATAAAATGATGGCAATTAGCATGGGCACTCCTTACCCATCTCCAGGCATTTGATGATTCATTGATGACTATAGAGGGTACAAGTTAAAATCTGTTCAAAACTAGGCATGCATATTCCTGAATTTTGCATAATAAACAAGAATATTTCTTATTATTATATCTAGATGAATATAGTTTCTTAATTTGTGTGTCCTATATAAAGATATATTTAAATTTATCTCTATCAAATCAAAGAGTTGGAAAGGACAAAGTCTAAATGGAAGTTTTTGGAGTGATTGGGTGGTATGGTTTGTCCACATAGGCTTTGTAGGTATTTGTTAAGTTGGTCTCTCTCAACAAATAGGTGTTTAATTGATAGCCTGTCAGTTAGAATCATAAATTTATATGAATGCTTGTTGAATTGAATTGTTGTCAGAAGTTGCTTAGGTAGTCTAGTTGCCACATTTTATAGATGAGCAAATAGGCCTAAAAGGCTCTTAAAATAATTAATCTAGGTAAGAGTTGATAAAAACCTGAATTAAAGTGCTAGCTATATGAGTACAGATATAATTTTAGAAATCTTTTGGAAATAGAAATATTAAGACTTGGGAACTGATGGTATGTGGAGTGAGGAGTTGAGGACAATTCCAAGGTTACAAACCTGGAAGGATGATGATACCTCCAACTGAAATAGGAAAGGCTTTACAAAGGGGGAGAGTATGAGCAGGGGAAAGAATGAGTTCATTTTTTGGCATGTCGATTTCGAAATGTCTTCTGCATCCAGTTTGAAATAGCCACTAGATGGCTGGTAATTTGTTACTGAAGATCATGCAAGAAACTGGGATTATATATTTTGAATCATATCCATTAGATGTGATAATTAAATCCATGGGAGTCAATGAGGTCACTCAGAAGAGAGCCTAGGACAAATTTTTAGGAATACTCATAGTTGGGGAATATAATACAGATAAAGATTTACTAATGTAAAGAAGATTTAAGAAGTAGGTGAGAGGTAGGAGGAGAACCAGGAGAGAGTAGTACCACCATAATCCAGAAAGAAGAGAGCATTTAAAGAGGAGAGGGTGATGAGTATTGCCCTTTGTAGCAGTTAGGTTGAGAAAGATATGAGGACTGTGAAAAGTCGCTCAGGTTCGGCAGTAAGAGATAATTGGTAACCAAGGAGAGGACTAGAACACTTAAGTTGAGTGATAGAGTAGGAAGTCAGTTTAAATAGCATTAAAGAGAGGGGTCAGCTAGGTAGCTAGGTGTAGGGGTCAGTCAGATAGAGCACCAGATCTGGAGTTGGGAGGATGTGGATTCAAATCTAGCCTCAGACACTTGCTATCTCTGTGAACCTGGGCAAGTCACTTAAACCCAATTTTCTTGCTCTTCTATTTAGAGTTGTTAGAAGGGGTTAATAAAAGGATTGAGGGTGTCATGAGAAGTGAGGAAGTAAAAGCATCGGGTATAGACAACTTTTTTTTGAGGAGTTTAGCAGTGAAAGGGGAGGAAAGGGTATAGCATGATAGATAGCTTGAGAGGGGGGATGGTAAAGTTTAGTGAAGGTTGTTTTAAGGATAAGGGAGATTTCATCATGTCTGAAAGTAGCTGGAAAGGAACCAATAGGGAGGAGTCAAATTGTGGTGGATAGAGAGGTTTGATTATTGAGAATGCAGTGTGCTTGAGAAAATGGGAGGGGATGATATCAATGTATTGGCCTTGATGAGTAGGGCTAATGCATTGTCAGAGACTGGGGGAAAGGAGAGAGTGGTGGATGCTATTCAAAAGGTTTTGAGATGAAGGAATGGGGAGAGGATAATAAACTGTAACCACACATACACTATAGCCTACATGCGCAGTTTGTTGCTTCATTGGATCTGTGGCCTCATAGATGTGTGGATATACAGTATCAAAGCATCTTTGTCTTTCAGATGGTCTCCCTTTCTCTAGAATACTAATAATCTGACTGGGGATATGCCTATTTGGTAGCCTGATTGACTCACTCTCAGCCTATTAGAACTTACCTTGATCATTTGGTTTTGGTGCTCTCCCTATATTGTTAAAGAATCAGTTCTAATATTTCTAACTTCCAACTAAATATCATAGATCTAGAGTAGGAAGGGCCTGAAAGGCTAGCCAGTTCAGCTCCCTCATTTTAGAGATGAATTCCAGAGAAGCTAAATGACTTATTCATATGAAGTTAAGTTTACACAGGTAATAAGTAGCAGAATCAGGATTCGAAGTTGTATTTAGACTCAAGCCAGTGCCTTTTCCGCTATACCAAATACCACATAGTTTTTAATCATTGCAAATCAGGAAAATTCAAGCTTGACACATGATACTCCCAGAGTTAAGAAGCAGCACCTCTTTATTATATGCCTTCTCCTTCTCTCTATATTTTGTTCCATTCCTTGATGAAAATACTAAAAAATTGTGGGGTAAGGGGAAAGGGGAGGAAAAAAAGTAAAGGGGTTACTTAGAGGTTTTTGAGGTAACCAAATCATATGACTATTCGACATAGGCATATGGGTCAATAGCTGTCACTATATGCTAGGTCACCTTTTTTTGGTGGTAATAAGGTCTGAGATACCTTTGGTATCTTCCCCTTTTTCAGATACCTTGAGAATGGATACCTCAACACCCACAAACTTGTGTCGCCTCCAGCACGGACCACCTTTATGTGTGCTTGGATGAGTCCAGCTTCTTTTTCCATCTTTGTTTACTTCAGTGCCATTTCCACTTCCTCAGGAAGCACATCCAGAACTCTGATGTTAGAGTACAAATATGGTCGCTCCACTAACCTTGATGGTGAAAAGAATTTGTTGTACAAATCTTTGTAGATTTTTTCCATTTTTCATGCTTGTTGTCCAATTTCAGTAAGTGTTCTTGGGATGATCTGGCTTAACTGGATCTCTGGACGAGCTTTCTGAAAACTTTTTTCTGCAAACTGTTTTATGGGATAATTAATCTTATAATCTTCCACTGTCCTTCTCAGTGAGACTGTAGGAGGTTAAGAGTCTGAACCAGTGTTGCTGTTGGCTGCCATGTCTCTGTTTGGCAAGGAGATCAAGTGGTTTTATGGGTGAGGCAGCAATGAGGTTCCTTTGGTCTCCTCCTTATTATGGTAATTGATTTACATGGGTCCAACTTCCTTTAGAACTTGTTATAATCTGTTAAGGCCTATTCTTTTGTTTTCCATTTTTTAAGTCAGTTTGGAATCATTCAAATAAATACCATGAATTCTTATTTTTCTTGTTTATAATTTGTTATTGATTTGGTCTTTGCCCTAACAAGTTGATAGTTTGACTTTGCACAAAACTGATGATTCCAAATGAATTCATGTGATGCAAAATAATTGAAAAACAATCATTTCCCATCAGAATACAATCATTTTCTTTTTTAAATGTTATTTTACACTCACCTTGTCCAGTGCCACTTGACTCTTTTCTTAAAATATTTCTGGTACTTAGACACATAACTTCTTTATGATGATCTATAAGCCCTTAGTTCTCATTTTGTACCTTTTTTTTTAACAACATTTCAAATTGTCTTCCCCTATTGAAATCAACAAATATAAAAGTATTAATTTGGAGATTCTAGTTGAGGTTTTCAAATAGTTTGTCTACCTCCTAATCCTAATCCTCTGAAACAGATAATTGGCATAATTTTCTTCCTCGTCTTTTTTTCATATCTAAATCATAAGCATTGAAATATGAGATGAACTTGTTTGAAGGTGTTTCTTGTTGCCTTGGGGCACACAATAAAATCATCTCTGCCAGCCCCCTTTTTGCCTCTCCAAGGAAGAAACTTGTTAACGAGCCTTCCATTTAGCTACAACTTTCTTTTGTCTTTTGTTATAATTTTTGTAATGGGCAGGTTGGTGGTAGAGTAGGTAGAGTATTGGGTCTGAAGTCAGGAAGATCTGGGTTCAGATCTGGACTCTTAACACTAGCTGTGTGACCCTGGCCAAGTTACTTAAGCCTGTTTGCTTCAGTTTCCTCATCTATCAAATAAGCTGGAGAAGGAAATGTCAAACCACTCCAGTATATTTTCTAAGAAAAATTTTAAATGGGGTCAGACATAACTGTAACAACTGAAAATCATTTCTGTATAGTGAGATTGTGAAGATTGAGGTGATTTTGTACCTCCACAATTATGTCTTCTGGTTGGTCACTATATAGGGATTTCCCATTTAGAATGCCAGCTGTGTGGTTCAATGGATAGAGAGCCAGACCTGGAGATAGGAGGTCCTGGATCTAAATTTGACCTCACTTAGCTGTGACTTAACCCCAGTTGCCTAGCCCTTACCTTTCTTCTGCCTTGGAACTGATTCTTAGTATTAATTCTAAGACAAAAAGGCAAAGGTTTAAAAAAATGCCAACTATGGATCTTTAGAACCCTCTTGCTTAGTTTTTAACCACCCTGTCACTGTCTATTTTGCAGGAGCTGGACTGAAGACTCATTATGTTTTTGCTACTTTCTGAGTTGCCACTGCCAAGTAATTCATTATTAAGTGGTCACCCAACTAAGTGATGAGTCTGTCCCTACTCAGTTAGGCTTGTCCTTAGAAAGCAGACATAGTTCATTACTTGAGACCATATTCAAATTCTTTCCAAAGTGGCAGAATCTGGGAGAGTTTGCAGACTGCTAACATAGTCTTTGAGAATTCAGGATTGCCTTTGTGCTTTGATATGAATTTGGAGTGACTCTGGATCTGTGTGTATCATGGATCAGATGGTGTTTTAATTTGCTTTTGCTATTAACAAATTCTGCTCATGTATGCTCAGTCTTTTTTTTTTTTTTAAAGCCCTTACCTTCCGTCTTGGAGTCAATACTGTGTATTGGCTCCAAGGCAGAAGAGTGGTAATGGGGGTCAAGTGACTTGCCCAGGGTCACACAGCTGAGAAGTGTCTGAGGCCAGATTTGAACCTAGGACCTCCCGTCTCTAGGCCTGACTCTCATTCCACTGAGCTACCCAGCTGCCCCCTTGCTCAGTCTTTTTTTAAAATTCAAAGATATTTTATTTTCCCAATTAAATGTTATTATAATTTTTAACATACATTTTCCAAAATTATATGATCCAAACCATCTCTCTCCCCTCCCCCCCATTTCAGAGATGGTAAGTAATTTGATCTCTGCTCTATATATTTTATCATGCAAAACACACTTCCATATTGGTCATTATTTTAAGAGCATACTCATAAAAAGCCAAAACCCCCAAATAAAACTGCAGATACACTGATATGAAAGATAATATGCTTTGATTTGCATCCAACTCTAATTTCATCTCTGGAGCTGGAAAGCACTCCCGGTATTAAGTCCTTTAGAATTGTCCCAGGTTGTTGCATTGTTGGGAGTAGCCAAGTTGATCACAGTTGATCATCGTACAATGTTGCTGTTACTGTGTACATTGTTCTCCTGGTTCTGCTTATTTCATTCTGCATCAGTTCCATTCCATCACCAACATGTACCACAATCTGTTTAGCCATTTCCCAACTGCTGATGGGCATCCTCTCAATTTGCAGTTCTTTGCCGCCACAAAAAGAGCTGTTATAAATACTTTTGGACAAGTAGATCCCTTCCCCTTTTTTATGCTCTCTTTGGGATACAGACCTGTAGTGGTATTACAGCATCAGGATATGCTTAATCTTATGGCCCTTTGGGCATTTTCAGTCTTTTGCTCATATTGTTTGGTTGTCTGCTAATAGCTTCAAAAAACTAAAGGAAACATTGATACAATATTTGGCAGTGAAAGGAAGAGAGTAAGGGAAATAGAACCATAGTTATAATGAGAAGCAAAGGTTACTTTAAAGTCTATAAACCTTTGAGTAATGTACACAGGGTAAAAAAGCCTAGTAAGAGAAAGGAAAGGAATGAAAATAAGATTCCTCAGGAGTTGAGAAAGAAATAAGCTCAAGGGCAGTGGTGGGATGATTTACTTTATATAAGAATAACACTTTCCCTCCCCAGATCAATGGTAAGATTGAGAAGATGGGTATTAGAAACAGATTTAAGTTGTAGGGATAAAAGAAAAGTGGGAACTTGCACTTGATTAGCAATAAACTTTCCAGTAAAATATTTCACATTTGTTTATCAGGACTTAAACTTGGAAAAGTGTTTTTTTGGGGGGGGGGTTGTTTTTTTTAAACCCTAATCTTCCCTCTTGGAGCCAGAAGAATGGTAAGGGCTAGGCAATGGGGGTTAAATGACTTGCCCCAGGGTCACACAGCTGGGAAGTATCTGAGGCCAGATTTGAAACTAGGACCTCCCATCTCTAGGTCTAGCTCTCAATCCACTGAGCTACCCAGCTGCCCCCTGGAGAAGTGTTTTGAATGGCCTTTTGTAATAAAGTATTTTTGGTTCAAGGATAATTCTTGATTAGCCTGCACTTTGTCTTAAATCTATTTGTTACATTTAAACAGGCCTCTGACTAGCTATATAGATGTTATAGGGAAGTTGCTAGGAGAGCAGCAAGAAATTAATAAAAGGATTACTGAACCTGGATCATTAATTGAAACAGTACAGTATACATTGGTCATGAAACTCTTCCATGATTAATCATCATTCTTGAGTTAGACTACATGGCCCAAGACAAAGAAAGGAACCAGAGAATGGTTTCTGGCATAACTATGAGACAGCTAATGGATTAGGTGAAAGCTAATCAGTGATTGGCATAGGAGCAATGATAAGATAAGGTGGGAGAAAAGCACCAACTTTAAGACAAATATGGGTGTGTTCTATGATGTTTCCAAACATACCTAGCATTGATATGGGATCAGGTATCAACCCATGACCCTGTTGATTTATTGATGAGAAAAGGACCCCTTTTTCTTCCATTTCTACTTTTTTTTCTCTCTTAATTGATCATAATGTAGATTTTTTTGGTCAAATTTTGTATCACTTTTTTTTTAAAAGAGGAGGGGAAAACATTAAAAGTTTGAGATAAGTGAATTAGCTTTATTTCATATGGCACCCTTGTTTGCTTTGGCCTGTAATTTGTCTTAATGTGCAAAGACATCCCCATCCCTGTTATATAGCATGAAGTATTAGAGAGTATTACACTTATCTGTCATCATATGCAGGTATATGCTCTGGCATTGAAGAATCTTTCTTTTCAAGCTTAGTTTAGGTATCATCTTCTTAATCCTTGAATTGAAAAATATTCTTTCTTCAAATGTTCCTACAGAGTTTTGTTTAGATCTTAAACTTCCTATTTTGTCATATATGTCATATCTTCCCAGTTCTCTCTTACACTCTTTTAAATATTAGTATCTCAAGGACAGGGATTATCTTTTTAATAAAAAATCTTTGTGGCATAGTATCTTGAACATAGTAGTAGGTGCTTACTACATGTTTGATGAATCATTGAATGTTTTTCTTACCCCAAAAACCCACTTTTCTTTAAAAAAACAAAACAAAAAACTTTTCCTACTTTTATCTATAGCACTGGACTTCCTGGAGCAAATTTTGACATTTAGTCCCATGGATCGATTGACCGCAGAAGAAGCTCTGTCCCATCCTTATATGAGCATTTATTCCTTTCCAATGGATGAACCAATTTCAAGCCATCCTTTTCACATTGAAGATGAAGTTGATGATATTTTGCTCATGGATGAAACTCATAGTCATATTTATAATTGGGAGAGGTAAAATTGATGATTTTATATTAAACTACTTTATAATTGGCATTTATTTCTATGAACCACAACATGATTGCATTTTTATTAATGAATTTTTATATATCAGTGCAGAAGTTGTATTCATAACGGTACCGTGTTTTTATGTGTGTTTCTTAATTTTATTCTCCTGGCAGATTGTTTATCTTTAAATACACCATTTAAATACCATACTCTTAAAATATGCCATTAAAAATGCTTACTGTTTTTTCTGAAACAACCTTAGAATTAAAAAAATTAAATTCTATTATTTTCATATTTCCTCAATCTTTTTTCACACTTGATTAATATCACAGACTCCTGAATGGTTTTGTTTTCCCTTTAAAAATGAAGTATTAGGTGTGGGCAACAATAGGGGGATGCAAAATATTTTTAAAATTCCATAGCATAGCAAATAAAGATAATGTTGATTTGGAGTGGGGGGGAGAAACCCCAAATAGCTACCTTGTAGCTAATCATTAGGCTTTTATGTATATAATTACATTTTAGAGGATGAATTATTTTTGTTGTGGTATAGATAATACATATCCAAATACATTTAATATTAGAATATCGGTCTAGAAAAATTTTTTTTTACTATTTTGCTTATATTTTTTGTTCGGTTTATTGTTTAGAGGGAACTTTCAGACTAATGGAAATGGAAGATCATAGGGATCCCTTTTTAAAATTTTATTTATTGGATGGTTATGGCATAGTCCTGCCAAAAGGGGGAACAATGGCCAAAAAACACTTAAAGTTCCTTCCAGTTTCTGATTTTTATTATATTTCCTCCCAACTCATTAAGAATGAAAAATATAGTAGTTAATATGCTGAAGTTTTGTCACTTTTTAAATACTACTTTTTCCCTCCTCTGTTAAGTCACTAAGTTTAAAGGGTTCTTTTTTCTAGCTCTGCCATTAACTGTGACCTTGGGCAAATGACTTAACATTTCTGGAGTCCCAGTGTCCCCTTCTTTAAAATTATGCATTTTTCTTAAACAGCTCAGAGTTCCCTTCTGGCCCTCAGATTCCATAACCACATCTTAATTGATCCCATTTGTGATGAACGGCATGAAAATTGGTAAAATTATTGGCCTGAATTAGAAGAACATTCTTTATAGTAGTTTTTGTGGGTTAAGAACAGATAGGAATTTTAGTTAAAAGAAAGCCTATTTGAAAATGATGACTGATGAATGATATTACTAAAAAATTCAGATCTGTAAACCTTTAATCAGAACATATATTCATTTGACTTACGTTGTATTTCTTTCTACATGGACAGGTCTTATCTCTCTAACCAGATTATAAACTCCAAAGGACAGAAAATCCTGATTTTTATATCATTTAGAGAACTCAGCATGGATTTTTAAAATTCAAATACTTAATTTTATTACTTGTATATTCAAATATTTAATGAAGATGATGTGGATAAAGATTGACCCCATTATTAATTAATTTCAGGTACCATGATTGTCAGTTTTCAGACCACGACTGGCCTATACACAATAATTTTGATATTGAAGAAGTTCAGCGTGACCCAAGGGCTCTTTCTGATGTCACTGATGAAGAAGAAGTCCAAGTAGATCCTCGAAAATATTTGGATGGAGATCGTGAAAAGTATCTGAAGGATCCTGCCTTTGATACCCATTTCTCTACTGAGCCTTGTTGGCAATATCCAGATCATCATGAAAACAAGTATTGTGATCTGGAATGCAGCCACACTTGTAACTACAAAATGAGGTCGTCATCATATCTAGATAACTTAGTTTGGAGAGAGAGTGAAGTTAACCATTACTATGAACCCAAACTTATTATAGATCTTTCTAATTGGAAAGAACAAAGCAAAGAAAAATCTGATAAGAAAGGCAAGTCAAAATGTGAAAGGAATGGATTGGTTAAAGCTCAAATAGCTCTTGAGGAAGCATCACAGCAACTGGTTGAAAAAGAAAGGGAGAAGAATCAAGGATTTGACTTTGATTCCTTTATTGCAGGAACTATTCAACTTAGTTCACAACATGAGTCTACTGATGTTGTTGATAAATTAAATGACTTGAATAGCTCAGTGTCCCAACTAGAATTGAAAAGTTTGATATCAAAGTCAGTAAGCCGGGAAAAACAGGAAAAAGGAATGGCGAATTTGGCTCAGTTAGAAGCTTTGTACCAGTCTTCTTGGGACAGCCAGTTTGTGAGTGGTGGGGAGGAATGTTTTCTCATAGATCAGTTTTGTTGCGAAGTAAGAAAGGATGAACAGATTGAGAAGGAAAACACTTACACCAGTTACTTGGACAAGTTCTTTAGCAGGAAGGAAGATACTGAAATGCTAGAAACTGAGCCAATAGAGGATGGCAAGTTTGGGGAAAGAGAAAGTGAGGAGGGTTTTCTTAACAATAGTGGGGAGTTCCTCTTTAACAAGCAGCTTGAGTCTATAGGCATCCCACAGTTTCATAGTCCAGTTGGTTCACCACTTAAATCAATACAGGCCACATTAACACCTTCTGCTATGAAATCTTCCCCCCAGATTCCCCATAAAACATACAGCAGCATTCTGAAACATCTGAACTAAAACACTCAGCAGACAGTTCTTTTTGTATTCATGAAATGTGTTTTGTCTTTTTTATTACTAGTATAAGTCATTTTTTACTTGAATCAGACGGTGTCATTTTAGTATGGATTTCATTAGTTCTTGGTTTTTAAAATCCAGAATTACTTTCTATACATGAAATAGTTTTCATTTTAAACTGGCATGTCGTTTGCACACAAAATTAAAGAATAGAGCAAAATAATGCAATGCAGGAGGAGACAAAAGAAATGCACTAAGCCAAGTAAAAACATTCTCTCAGTAAAACAGTTATCTGTTTTACAGGAAAAAAAAATCTTGCCTTGAAATTTACACAGTGAGACTGTACATAATTGCATGAAAATATCTATTTTTTTCCTAAAACATTTTTCATTCATGAGTATTTTCAAGTTTTTCATACTGTACACATTTCTTAAAACACATGATACCAGCAGCAACTGAAAATGAATGCCGAATTTGGTACACATGTGTTATCTACCTCAAGGTAACAGAAGTATGTGGCAAAACATGTACCACCCATAGTGCTTCACAATATGCACTTCTATTTAGCCAGCGTTATTATAGTAACTTCTTAATAAGAATCATTCACTGTTTATAAGTGTTCTGGTATGCATTCTTTATAGTGAAGTGTTAATATACCACATCTTATTTATTTTAGCAAATCAGTATATTTTCTGTATTTAATTATAGAAAGTTAACTTAGTTTTTTGAAATTTATTTGCAAATAAAGTTTTTCCATTTGGCACTATGGTTTGTTGCCTACCTAGCTGAATATTATAACATCAGCTTGTTCTGAGGCTGTCCACGTACTCAATTTACTTAAGTGTTCATTTTAAGTAAAGCGCTCACTGTGTATAGGAATTTGTATTTTGGAGGTGCTTGATCTATCTACAAAGAAAAATTAGGAATTACTTTATTATAAAATGCTCCTAGAAGTCTTAATTGTGTTTATTTTTTAAAAAATTGTAATGTTAGACTTGTGTGCATGGACGTAATTAAGGTACATCATTATTGTAGGTTAAAAGTTGTATATGGTAAGACATATTTTGTTTTTACTGTATGTTTTTACTGAATGATCTATTCCCCATCCCAAAGCAAGCATGAATAAAATTAGGTTAAATGTAGCATGTGGCATCTCAGTCTCTTGAAAATTCATTTCACCTATTTTATTTTATTGAATACTGTCTGTATCCTTGGTTAACCTGTTTAAAGAAAAGGATGAATAAAACATGGCCAGCAAAAAATGGTTCCTGTTTCACTACTTAGTAGATTGACTTTTGCAGTGAAATGTATAGCAGAATCCCTTTCTACTTACAGGGCCAAAATTTTTCACTGATTATTTTAAATTGATTTGATCTGAAAGGTTTAGAGGGAAAACCGTTCTTACCTCAAGTAGAAGCCACATGTTGTCTTAAGTCAGTATGCCTTGTCACTCATAAAATTAAGGGATATTAATAGACATTATTGAAATTTGTAGTTTAAACTAGATCACCTATACATGCTGCATAAAACACACGTATAACCGTGTAGATGGCAGCTTCTCCATAACTGACATTAGAGTTGCTGTTCCTGAAATATTCATTAACCTTGCAGACAGCCCTGTCAAGCCTCCCCATACTGCTCTGCTCTGACCCTCAACCAACAAAATGTCTTAAGTCTCTCATTAGGCCCACACTCTTAAACCTTTGAAGCGTTGTCATGTAGGACGTGGGCTCTTCCAAGCTCGCCCGTTGGAACGCAGGAGCATCTCCCTGCTATGATGAGGCACCAGAGGAGGACTTCAGAGAATCACTGTTTAAAAAAATAATTCTGCCAGGAGAATATCCAAAATAATAGTTAGACTTCAAATGGTTATCTTATGAGTTGTTAATTAATACATTAACATCTTGTTAAATGGAAGCATAATGCCTTGAAAAGCATCAGACTTGGAGTTAAAGGACCTTAGTTTAAATCTCGGCGGTGCTTAACTTGTCACGAGATGTTAGGTGAGTCTTCTCACTTGTAGGAGTGAGGATGAATCCCGCCTTTTAAAGACCTTTCCAGTTATGATCCTAAGATCCCATTTATTCTCTCCCAGTTTCTTTATTAGGAAGAGCAATGCCACTATTCTTATAGACTCTTACTCTTCAGATTGGCATTTTCTGCTTATTTCCCATATTTGCTCACCAAGCCTATTCTGTCCCCTACTCTCTTTTCCTTCTATGCTGTATCACTCAGTGGTCTCACTAATTGTCATCTCTATGCTGGTGAGTCTCAAATTTCTCCATCTAACCCTAAACTCTCCTCATCTCTAAATACACATCTCCTCATTGGACTTTGCTTTTTTTCCATTCTTTTTTTTTTTTTAAACCCTTACCTTCCACCTTAGAATCAATACTGTATATTAGTTCCAAGGCAGAAGAGTGGTAAGGGCTAGGCCATGAGGGTTAAGTGACTTGCCCAGGGTCACTCAGCTAGGAAGGGTCAGAGGCTGGATTTGATGTCAGGACTTCCTGTCTCTAGGCCTGACTCTCAATCTACTGAGACACCCAACTAACTGCCCCTATTGGGCATTTCAAACTAGATGTCCAATAGACAAACTCAAGTGGCCAAAATCTCCCAAATGTCTCTTACTGTAGAAGATGCCACCATCCCCGCCATCACCTAGACTCCAACCTAGGTATCATCTTCAACTCCTCACTCTCACGTCCAATATGCTTCCAAATTCTTTTGATTTTTACCTTTGTAGTAACTGTCCTGTACAACCTTTGTCCCCTGCCAACACCCTAATATAGACCCTTATCCCTAATGTTATAGTAACCTCTCCTCCCCAGTCCATCTTCTATTCAACTGACAATCTTCCTAAAGCAAAAGGTCTGACCACATCACCTGCCCCCCCCCGCCCCCCAATCCCTCTATTTGATAAGCTCCACTGTCCACTAATCACCTCCAAGATCAAATGTAAAGTCCTTTTTTAGGCATTCAAAGCCCTTTGTAATTTGTCTCCCTTCTACCTTTCCAGTCTTCGTATTCCTCACCCCCATGTACTCTGTGGTCTAGTGACGCCTTGCTGTTTCATGACACGTCCGATCTCCCTGGCATTTTCACTCGTCTGGGGCTGGAATTCTCAGCTGCTTTTACCTGTTTCCTGGCCTCCTTTAAAATTCCACAAATATGAGATGCTTTTCCTGATCTCCTTTAATACTAGTGCTTTCCCATTTATCTTGTTTGTATCTTATTTGTACAATTGTTAATTTTTATGTTCTCTTCCTTTATACTGAGTTCCTTGAGAGCAGGAAATGTCTTTTGCATTTCTTTATAGCCTTGGCATTCAGCACAATGCTTGGCATATAGCAGGCACTTAATAAATGCTTGTTGATTATGTCTCTTGCTCAATGCTTTCCTCCTTCTTTGAATAACAGCCACCTTTGCCAAAGATCTTATCATTTATAGCTAATTATTGGAACCATCTTCTAGTTCAAGGGCTTGCCTTTTTTTGGCTTATGACTCCTCAAAATAATAGTTTTAAATGTATAAAAAATATGGGATTTTAAAGGAAACCAATTATTTTGAAAATAATACAATTAGTTACAAAATGTTAATAGTTCCTAGTTCATAGATCCCCTGAAATCTATGCATGAATTATTTAATGGCCTGGGAACCTTGGGTAAAGAATCATTGTTATAGATTATCTTCCCCGCTATCTGTCCTCATTCCAATTTAAGTGTTCTACACACATCTGCCAGAAAATCTTCCTCAAACATTATCACTTCCCTTTTACCTAGCCAAATTAAAAAAACAAAACAAAACCTTCCTCCTTTATGTTCTACTGTTCACAACTCTATGCCAGTTCTGTTTAATGTACCTGATACTTGGCTTGCTAATTCTTACCCATGTTCCTTTAATTACGGTCAAGTCATATTTCGCATAACTTCCACCCCCAGATCTAGAGTTAAAACTCTAAATTCCTAACTAAATTCCTGGAGGAGACCTTTCTGGCTCCCAGGTCCCTTTGACTAGGTTCAGTCTCCAGCCTCAGCAGACAGCTTCCTAATGTGGCAATAGTGAGATTATTCCCACAGGAAATTTTCTTAGCCCTTCTGCAGTGAGTAAGCTACTCTTTACTTGGTTTACTGGTGCTAAATCTTCCATCTTGGCCTAGAATGTTTTAGTACATGCTGGCACATGATTCCTAAATATACATATAAATAATTTATAAAAAATACAATAAAGTGCCTTCTATTTTTTTCCCACTGATGACCTGATGAATTTTTTGGGTAGTTTCTTTATTCTGAATATCATCTTGCATATGCTGTCTTGCTTTCCACTGTCTTCATGACTTTTATCCTACTAAAGAATACTCTTTTAAAAAATATTTTTAGAAAAATTTTCCATGGCTACATGATTCATGTTCTTACTCTCTCCTCCACCCCACCCCTCACCCCCTGTAGTCGATGCGCATTTCCACTGTTTTTCACATGTGTCATCGTATATCTTTTTGTTACTTAGTCTCTTGTCATCATTGCCTGCTTAATTATCCCAGCCAGGGGATTTCCTATTTCCTCAGAGCAGTGATTCCCAAAGTGGGTGCTGCAGCGATCCAGGGGGGCGGTGATGGCCACAGGTGCATTTATCTTTCCTATTAATTGCTATTAAAATTTAAAAAAAATTAATTTTGAGGGGGATAAGTAATATTTTTTCTGGAAAGGGGGTGGTAGGCCAAAAAAGTTTGGGAACCACTGCTCTAGATTGACCACAATACCTCCCTAGATAATCACTGTTAAAGACAGCCACTATCTGGCCCTGGGAGATCCCATAATAAATGTAAAATCTTGAAGATCTCATTTAAATTTAAACTTTCATGTTTTGGTATTGGTTTGGAAAGAATATTTTTGCATGAAACAGGTGTAGCCCCTATGTTTTTGGCATGAAGAACCATAATTATTTCTAGGATGCCTTAGCAGTAAGGTACCAGAGCAAAGCTCAACAACCTTTTGGTTATTTTGCTAACTTGAGAGAGACTTGGGGAAGGTGATCAGTAAGTGCCATTATGTCACCAAGATGAGCCTCCAAAGTACTATCTTTCATCCATCCACCTGTTATATTCCTGTTGCCCAAATGGTAGGAGTAAATGGGGAAGAGTTGGAGGATATGGGACAGTGAAAGTAGGTTGAGTAACCAGGAAATGGTCATTCAGGTTTGTCTTGAAGACTTCAAGTGGAAAACCATTTCTTCTCAAGAAAGCTAATTTTGAACTGATATAATTTTTCAAAAAATTTCTTTTTACTTCATCTTTACCTCCCTATCCCTCTTCCTTCCCCTTCTCAGAGATGCTTTTATAACAACAAAGAAAAGAGAAGAAAATAAAGATTTAGTACAATTAACCTGACATGGAAAAAGTTTTAACTCTGTAATGCAGTGTCCAACACTCATAGTCCCTCAACCCTTCATAGGAAAAGAAAGAAGAGAAACCTTATCTCTCTTTTGGGGCCAAACTTGGTCCTTATAATTTTGCAGCAGCATTTAGTTTCTGTTCTTTCCATTTATGCTGATTTAATCGTTGTGAATATTGTTTGTTCATTTCACTTGGCATCAGTTTGTTTAAGTCGTAACTAGGTTTCTTCATAAGTCATTTTTTCTTGTAGCACTGTAATATTGCATTACATTTACGTATTATAATTTGTTTGGCCATTCCCCAGCTGATGAGCATCTGCTTTGTTTCCAGGTCTTTGTCCCTACAAAAAGTGGGGTTCTAAACTTTTGTGGTGGTTACTGCTTATCAGAGATAATTTGATACCAAGGTTCTTCCCTGCCTAAATGACCACTTCCTTTATCCCAAAACATATTCATTTGCTCATCAAAAAAGCTTTCCGAACTTTCTATAATCAAAATTACCTACCTGAATCTTTTGGAATTATCTCTATCTCTCTTCCTGGGCTCGTAAATGAGAAAGGTACTTGATTCAATCCTTTTCTAATTTTTTAATGCTATTCATTTTGAACCTATTATAGTTTATGGTATAAGATGTTGGTTTAAACATAATTTCTGCCAAATGACTTTATAGTTATCCTAACACTTCTTATCAAATAGGAAGTTCTTCCCCCCAATAATTTATGTTCTTAGATTTATTAAACACTGGGTTGAGTCCAGTTTTTTGATTCTTTTTTATTTAACCTGTTCTTCTTTTTAACTTTTAAAATCGGTCCTGAATCATTTTTAAAAATTGCTACTTTAGGGGGCAGCTGGGTAGCTCAGTGGAGTGAGAGTCAGGCCTAGAGACAGGAGGTCCTAGGTTCAAACCTGGCCTCAGCCACTTCTCAGCTGTGTGACCCTGGGCAAGTCACTTGACCCCCATTGCCCACCCTTACCAATCTTCCACCTATGAGACAATACACCGAAGTACAAGGGTTTAAAAAAACAAAAACAAAAACAAAAAAATTGCTACTTTATATCATAATTTGAGATCTGGAAGTGCTATTCCCCACTTCATCCCTCTTTTCACGATTTTCCTTGAAATTTTACATCTTTTGTTCCTCTAAAGGAAATTTAATATTTTGTCTACTAGAAAGTATCCTAACTTTGGTAGACTGATATTTAAATTAATTTAGGTAATATCATTTTTATTACATTGAAACAATTCAACCTTGAGTATTAAATATTGCATCAGTTATTTGTTCTTTGTTTCTTTAAGGAACATGTTGTAATTGTACATATATAAGTCTTAAGAATGCCTGATAGTTATTTTAATGGGATTCCCTGCATATTAATTTCTCCTAGATTTTGTTGTTACTCTATAGAAATGCTGTTGATTTTTGTGGATTTATTTTGTATCCTATTTTGTTTGAAGTATTGTCTCAATTTCTTTGCCGAATCTCTAGTATTTTCTATGTACACCAACAAGTGGTAATAGTTGTTTCCCCTTTGCTTGTATTTATCCTTTTAATTTCTTTCTCTTGATTTATTGCTATTGCTATCATTTCTATAATGAAGCCAAAGAGCAGGTCTTCTTTCCCCTTCAGGCTTGTTTCCCTTCTCTCACTTAATTCAATTCTTACTGTGTCCATCACTCTTATTTTAGTTTTATATATGGCAACTGGGACTTAGTGAGAATCATAGCAAGACCTGGCCAAAGTCTACCATACCATCATTCCAGATTCGTTTCATTTATGTATTTGCTTAGCATTGCTATCTAATGCTATTAAGTAGCACAAGACCAAGGCACTAGACTGGAGACCTGCAAAAGTGACACCAAACCATTAATTACTACTGGTTACTTCATTCTGAATTCATTTAACCTGTTTTCATTTATTTTTTTTTTACAAGAAATTCTACACAAGACACTATCAAATGTTTTGCCAAAGTCTAGCTCAACTATTAACGGCATTCCCCTAATATACCTACCTGTTTAGTTAACCATGCAAAAAGGGAAATGAAGTTAATCTGCCATTATCTGTTAATGAAGCCATGCTCTTTCTCTTGCATTCCTGCTCATTCTGTTCCAGTCTAGAATTAGAACTCACAGCCTAAGCTACAGCGCTGCTCCTGCTACTTCATATTGGCACCCTCTGTTCTTATCTATATATTAAGATAATACAACATAAAATATCAACTTGTTAGAGCCCTCCATTAATTCTTTTGCAAAAAGGAAGCAAAGATGATAGGTTTGCATATAGGATTTTTTTCTACTTTCAAAGTAGTACAGTCTCTCCCACAGTTATAAATGGGCACAGAACTGTGCCCCTAAACTAGCCACTGAAACATCCATTTTTTAAAAATAATATTCTTCCAGTGATGCTATACGGGTGCAAGTCATGGAATGCCAGAGGCTCTGAACAAATTAGAAGTCGCCCAGGGGGCAATGAAAAAAAATTAAGGGTGGGTAGAAATGGATTCTATGTATTACCAATAAAATTGTGCAGAAACAGTGTGTAGTATATTATTATCAGAGAAACTTTTGGATGACTGGCAAAGATGGTGAACCTTTCATGTAGTGAGAGGAGTAATAGGTGGTTGGCCTGCATCTTCCACTGGTAACTACACGATATCAGAAGATCTAGAGAAAGGCCCCAATATGTTGGGTGGCTGCTTCTCATCCTATGAATGAATGAATGAAAAACATTTATTAAGCACCACTAGGAAGAGAACAAGGAGAAGAATGTCACTGGAAGAATGGCCTTGTGATCTGCCATCTTTGGAGGGTACAAATTGGATCAAAGTATTATGGTATACCATGAAGTAAAGTCAATATTCTTCCACCCCCCCCCCCCACCCCCCGCTGCCTCCCCTTTTTTTAAACCTTTCTTAGAAACAGTTCTAAGTATCGGTTCCAAGGTAGAAGACTGGTAAGGGCTATGCAATGGGGGTTAAAGTGACTTGCCCAGGGTCACACAGCTAGGAAGCATCTGAGGTCACATTTGAATGCAGGACCTCCCATTTCCAGGCCTGGCTCTCTTTATCTACTGAACCACCTAGCTGCCCCTAACAGGCTTTTCAAAACTGTACTTTAAAAGGGTGGTTACAGTTTGCTGGGTGACTATCATTAAGGGTTTAATCCTTCAATCTTGCAGGTTCCATAATTCCATTCTCTGAGGGATGATTAGGCAAGTCGAGTGTGATCTACCTGGTTTCTCTTTAAGTGTGCAGAGTTTTCCAAACCAATGAAATTATGCATCTGCAAAAAAAAAATTAAAAATAAAAAAAAAACCACCTAAACAAAAAATGTGAAGTAAGAATGAAGAGTCTTAAATTAGCGTTAAATTGAAAACCAACAATTATTAGACTTAAAGAATCTTAGCTGTGTGACTGGGCAAGTCACTTAACCTTGTTTGCCTCAAGTTTCCTCACCTATAAAATGAGTTGGAGAAGAAAATGACAAACTACTCCAGTGTCTTTGCAAAGAAAACACCAGATGTGGTCATGAAGAGTCAGACATGACTGAAAATGACTGAACAACAAAAAAAAATTAAGCTACTGTTTTGTGGCAACATCCATCTACAGGTCTGTAATTCTGCTCTTTTGGGTTAAAAGGCAAGTCAAATGCCTCTTCCACACAGAAGTCCTTCAGATCCTTACAGACAATCAATAACAAACCCCCAAGGCTTTCTTCTGGCTAGACAGCTTTAGTTCCTTCTACCCATCATTATTTAGGATTCTATATAACCTAATCCATTAGCAAGAATGGCTTCCATCTCATATTGTTGACTCAGATTAGTCAACAGATAGCTAAACC
The DNA here is from genome assembly GCF_016433145.1 of Gracilinanus agilis. Lineage (NCBI taxonomy): Eukaryota > Metazoa > Chordata > Mammalia > Didelphimorphia > Didelphidae > Gracilinanus > Gracilinanus agilis. The sequence continues at coordinate 542,957,826 of NC_058131.1, read as the reverse complement.
CTGCCATATTGACATCATTAAATCATTTCCCCTCTCCCATGTTACCTATATTTTGGTTGGATGTCATTTTACTAGGCTCAGTTCATAATTCTAGCCTGAAATCTTTTTTTACTCTAAATTTATTATCTATCCCAGGTTCATGTTAACTTCAGTTGTGAAAATTGTGCCATATATATTTTCAACTTTGTGAGTGGTGTAGATGTGGAACAGAACAAGACCAAAGACAAATCCCTAGGACGTTCTACCAGAAATCTTAAGTCCGTTTCCATTTTTTAGATCCTGTTACTCAACTAAGTTCTGAATCTTTATCTAAGCACACCAAGAAGCCTTCCCCAGAGCTAGAACTTAGTGGTCATCTTGTCCAATCCTCCCCCCCCACCACCCTTTTTTTAAGATAAGTCCCATAGTTAAGTGATTTACTCAAGTACTCACTGACAGATTGATATTCCCCCAAAGTTCATGAGTTTTATTTATTTTATTTTACAGATAAAACTTTTTGATCCCTCTGTGATTTACTAAGTTGAACTGTCTGTTTCTAAGGGGATCTTATAGCCATACATATAATGAAGTTCCTTTTTTTTTTTTTTTTTTTTTTTTTTAAGAAAAGGAACAAATTAGAGAAATGAGAAATCTATATTCTATGCCATGTACTTGGGTCTTTCTTAGCACATCAGATACTTGGCAAAGTTCTAGATTGAAAGAATTTTTATTTTTATTTTTAAAATATCTTTCCATGTTTACATATTTCATTTTCTTTTCCTCCCCCTCCCTGAATCCAATAAGCACTACCACTAGGCTATACAAATGTTATCACTTATACCTAAGAGGTTTTAAAAACCACTTTATTTTCCTCCATCTCACGTCCTCTCTAACAATGTTCTATCTATCTATCAAACTCCACTTTATGTCTACCCTATCCAGTCTAACATACACTGATTTCTTTCTCTAAATTCTAGAATGATTTTTTCCTGTGCCTAAAAAATGTATTTGGGACTGAGTGAGTGATTGGGTATATTTCTATAAAAAGGCAGTGTGGTAGGGGGCAGCTGGGTAGCTCAGTGGATTGAGAGCAGGCCTAGAGACGGGAGGTCCTAGGTTCAAATCCAGCCTCAGATACTTCCCAGCTGTGTGACCCTGGGCAAGTCACTTGACCCCATTGCCCACCCTTACCACTCTTCCACCTATAAGTCAATACACAGAAGTTAAGGGTTTAAAATAAACAAATAAATAAATAAATAAAGGCAGTGTGGATAATGGATTGAAAACTAGACTTAGAACTCAGACCAGGGTTGAAGTCCTATCTTTATACTGGCCATGCGTATGACCTTGGAAACCTCAGAGAAGATGCCAACCTACATTTGTATGGGAACTTTCCTCATCTGGGAGTTCCTTCTACTAATAGATCTACAAAGGTCTAGACTCTATCCCAGTGATTTCCAAAGTGGGTGCTGCAGCGATCCAGGAGGTCAATGATGGTCACAAGTGCATTTATCTTTCCTATTAATTGCTATTAAAATTTAAAAAAAAATTAATTTCCAGGGGGTTAAGTAATATTTTTTCTGGAAAAGGGGCGGTAGGCCAAAAAAGTTTGGGAACCACTGATCTATCCTTAGCCTCTTGTTTTGTAATTCTCCTGTGTTTCTCTCCAATTAGATTTTAGGTTCCTGGTGGTGAGGGACCACATACATCTTATTCTTCTAGAATTCTAGAAATCCCAGATTGTAGCCTCTCTGCAAATTTTGTGTTAATTACATCCAACTTTATTTATTGAAAAAGTAATCATCTGAATTTTTTTATTTGCAAATGTTCTTAGCCTGTATTGTTGGGGTAAACTTTGTCATTTGGAGAAGTATTTTAGCATGGCCAGGGGAACTCTGTGGGACAAACCAACAATAATCTCTTCTACTGGTAACAGCTTGAGGAAAGACTGCCGCCTTGTGGAATAGCTAAATGTCTGTCATGTTATAAATGTTTCAGAGACATTATTTCTTTGACATTACCACAGTCAAAAGGTCTCCTCCATGTCTTTTCTTTTTTCTCTTTCTTCTTTCAAATGATACATCTGTAGCACCCCACATTCTTTATGCCGCTTGTTTATTTAACACCTGAAATGTTAACGTCATACAGGCTAAGTCAAGAAAACTTAAGTCAGAAGACCCTGATTGTGCATCAATCCATACATACCTCTGACAGTTATTACCTGTGTTATCCCATTTGGCCTCAATTTCCTCAATGAAGGAGTTGGCTTCTGAGGTCCTTCCAGGTCTTAATCTATGATGATCTAACTGGTGGTTTCCAAGTTATCTCACTGTAATTGTTCAAGGAAGAAACCCCAGTTTCTTTACAAACTATTCTTTGGTGCCACACACAGAATTTTTTGTTAGCCCTAAAAAAAAAAAAAAAAAAAAGGTATAAAAGCAAAAAGATTTTCCATCTTTTTCAACCAGTGGCCCACTTTGGTGAGAACTAAAGATCCAAAAAATCAATTGCTCCTTGTAGCTTCTCTGGCTACCTTCAGGAAAATCTCACCAGAATTCATGTGAAATCCCTTTTGGATGTGAGTTGATTTCAATTCCGTTGTAAAAATTCTTCTACATTCTGGTCTGCAATTTATCTCCGACTTCAACAAGAGATCCAACCTTCACTCTTCTCATCCAAAGTTAAAGAGGTTTAGGCCACTTAAGTCTAGTTAAGAAAGAGAACAATCAGATGACCCCTTTGTTATTTGACCCAGGAAAGATCTTATTACTGTCAGCTCATCCTTCCATGGGAACTCCTGTTTCTACCCTGATTCTCTAACTAGTAACCGGTTTTGGGACTAATTCACTGAATAGCCCACATTCCCTGAGGGCTCCTTTCTAAAAATAGACGGAGCTTTCTGCCCTTCCCAAAACAAAGGCTTGAAAATTGCCCATCTGCAAAGATGGGCCAGAGTGCGGTGTTCATAAAAGCACCTACTTCACAGGCTTGTTCATTCTGAGGTTCCAGTGAGATAACATTTGGGAAGCACTCTGCAAATTTCAAAGCACCAGAAATTTATTATTATGAAGTCCAAATCTCATGCCTCATCTTAGCATGGAAATAAATCACCTGGGTGCCCAAAAGCTAAGCCAAAAGAATGTAAGCATTACTCAGCCCTACCAAGCTGGAGGACAGGCTAGAAAACTTGGCCGGACTGAGGGACAGCCTAGCCAAGTATGGGGGAAAAGAATCTTGGAATTCACATCAGGAGACCTGATGTAAGCCCCGGCTCTGAAATGTATTAACTGTGGCCAAGTCGTTTAACTTGTGAGCCAGCTCTCTCATCTGTAAAATGGAGGGATAATATTTAAACTCTACCGCCCAAAGTTATACAAAAACGATTTGGTTTGTGCCCATTTCTGTAGCACTTTTTCCTTAATGCAGACTAAAGGTTTAGAATATCTGTAGTCCAATACGAGGAAAAAAGGAATCTACAACAAAACAGTAAAGCTAGCCTTGAAGGGACATACTTAGAATATGAGAAGACAACCTTACAATATGACAGGCAACTAGTAAGAATGGTGGGACGTGGTCTGGTAGGCTGGGCTTCCAAAATGGAATTCGTTGTACCTCACTGGGGCCCCAGAGAGAACTGGGCTTTCTGCCTTGGTAAAATCTGATGGGTTTCTATAGCATTCTTACATGGATCTAACAGGACTGAACAATGGGGGAAATGAGTGAGAGACCTGAACTTGGGGACTGATGCTCATTCGTGCCATTGGTGAGGGAAACGGTGAAACATTCCAGGGAGACTGGCAGCTAGTTGATATTCAAATTCTCCATACACACAAGTGGGAAATTTTTGAACTTCCCAGGGACTTCTTCAGCAGGCTGAATAGGCTGCTCTTGGCTCCTGGGGTCGTTATAATTTTAACACTGTTATTTTTGAAATCCTGGTTAGGGGAGAGATAGGTAGCCAGGCAAGACTCACCTTCTGGAAAAAAAAAAGCACTATTATTCCAGATTAGGAAGTTGAATTCTTTCATCTAGAGAGAGTTAATGAATGTCCCAAGTCAGACATTAGTGATTCCTTGAGCTGTCTGGTTCTCTTTCTCCCTTCGGAGAGTCCAGTGAGGAAGGAGTTGACCCATAACCTTGTTCCTGACTGTAGATATGCAAGAAAAATTTTACTAGAGGCTGCATCCAGGAAATTTTATTTTTTTAAAAAAGTAAACATTTACTAGATATTTAATCTTTTTTTTTCTTTTTTTAGCCATTTATTAATATTCGTTTTAAATCTGTTTACATACTTTATGCCCCTACTTTCCCCTTCACCCCCCACCTCCCCCCACCCATGGCCATCGCGCATTTCCACTGGTTGTAACAAGTGTCCTTGTTCAGGGTCTATTTCCCATTCATGTCCGCCTCAGTCCATGCATTCAAGCAATTGTTTATCTTATATGTTTCCTCTCCTGCAGTCCTTCCTCTGAATGTGGGTAACATCTTTACCATAAGTCCCTCAGAGCTGTCTTGTGTCATTGCAGTGCTGCTGGTACAGGAGCCCATTACATTTGATTTTACCATAGGAGTATATCAGTCTCTGTGTACAATGTTCTTCTGGTTCTGCTCCTTTCGCTCTGCATCACTTCCTGGAGGTCTCTCCAATTTGCATGGAACTCCTCCAGTTTATTATTCCTTTTAGCACAATAGTATTCCATCACCCGCATATACCACAATTTGTTCAGCCATTCCCCAATTGAAGGACATCCCCTCATTTTCCAGTTTTTTGCCACCACAAAAAGCGCAGCTATAAATATTTTCATACAAGTCTGTTTATCTATGATCTGTTTGGGGAACAAACCCAGCAATGGTATGGCTGGATCAAAGGGCAGGCAGTCTTTTATAGCCCTTTGTAGATATTTAATCTTAAAGGATATTATATTTATTTCTCATACTTAAAAAATAAGACAAGTAATTTTTAAAAACTTAGCAACATTTATTTATGTAACACTGCTGGTGTGTGTGTTGGTGAGAAGGGTACCCTTCCTTTCTTCTTCACTAAAGTGTCCTTCTGCTCTGGACCCTGGTACTTCTGGATGAAGTTCAGACCTAGAGGAATCTGACCACTTAACAAAATGGTCAGGCTCTTTAGTTTTGTTGTATTGGGCTCTTTATATCTCCCCTAAAGTCCTGGGGAAATTATTGAAGTTTAATTTTGGTTTGTATCTAGTATCTTTCCCAAAAAGGATAGAGGGGAAATAGAAAGGTATTTAGTGTGCAATGTAGATCACTCAGAGGACAGCTATTTATTTTCTTTACACAAAAGAAATACTAAACATAAAATACAACTCTGGATTGACAGAAAACAGCAGCAGTAATCATTTGTAAGACAAGATACAGTTGGTGAGATTGTTGAATATTTTTCATCTTAGCTCTGAAATGTCTAAACAATTCTCTTCAGGTCCCTGTCAGGGCTTGCCCTCATCTTCCTGCCAGAAGTTGTCTTTTCCTCTAAGAAGTATGATAGTAAATGTAAAGAGGGCACCTCCTACAGGCTGAGGATCTAGAATCTCCAGACCTCCTCAACTTACCAGATGGTTTCCATGGCTAGGAAAAAAATCATCTGAGAAATGAACTAGTTACCTATGATCAGGCAAAACAAACAAAAACTAAACAAAAAACCAAAACATAAAGCAGAAGAGGCAGCTTAGGGCTCTGAGGTCCAATCATAGGCTTGCCCACACAGGATGTGTGTCTTGACAACTGTCTTCACAGCTGCCATGCAGCCAGGATGGGGTAAGGGTACAAGACCCTTCCTTTAGATGCTCCTCAGAAAGACTCAAATAGGAAGAGAAGAGAATACAATAGAGAAGATCATTTCCTTTGAAATATACACTGTCAGTGGCTCTTCCTGTTAAATGGCCAGAAGAAGATTGGTTTGTCATTTCAAAACCCATTAATCAATCTTGTTCTTTTGTAAATAGATTTGGAGAAATTGTGACAAATATCCATGAGCTTCAAAGGATTCTAAATGACACAGCAAGTGGCTTAGATAGTCATGTGAATCCTAATGATAACTGGTGGAACCTCTCATGGCGGTGGACAACAGGTTTGCTTGTAGTTGACATCAAATGGGCTCTTATAATTTGGGGGATTGTGGTACTTCTTAGAACCTGCATTAGCTGTTGTAATACTGTTTATAACAATCTTTTACCTTATGAAAAAATTATGTACACTCCCACTATGGATCATGGCAAAGTTAGAAAGAAAATAGAACTTGCTTTTGAGTGAGAAACCTTTGTCATGTGCCTCTGCTTGGCTGACACATTATCACATGGAATGTGAACTATGAATTCCTGGTTTTAAAAAATTATTATTATTGTTTTTCTTTATATTTACAATAGGGTATTTGATTTTTTTCTTCTTTCTTCTTATTTTTTTTGTGCTTGAGTACATGGAATCAGTATTAATGTTTTTGATTTTGAAGGATAAATTTACAATATCTATTGGCCCTAATACCAATGCATACCACAAAGCTTTAGACCATGGAAACTTGCCATTGATTATTAAGTATTATGGGACTTTAACTAATAATTGTGTCTGATTTCAGAAGAGGTGATCACAAAAGAGCCACTGCACAGTGTAAAGAAGCACAAGGTCAAGGAGACTAATAATCCCTGTAAGATTGATGAGGATTTGCTCCAAGACAGATGACTTGTTTTGAGGCTTGAGGAAGTGACTGTTTGATAAATTCAGATGCTGGACTTCTCCATGTCAGATTCCTACAAATACCTTAGTTTGGCTTTCATTTTGGCTCCCCTACCCCTGAGATTGAAGGTAAAATCAGACCAGGGAATCATACTTCCCTTTTACCTCAGAATCTAGTCCCTTCTCTTTTATAGTATGGCAATTTTCTCTAGTCCTGATTGATGATGGGTAAGTGCAATATGGCTGCAATTGTCCTGCAGTCTTCTAGGACATAAATCACTTTAATTGGGCCTTGCTTGTGATTCAAGGACCTGTTATGTTTTTTTTTTACTCATGATTTTATATACTTAAGATTTTTATATATATATATATACACATATATATGTGTGTGTGTGTGTGTATCTATAACATATTTTATCCAGAATTTAAATTTTTTTCTCTTCTATTGGTTTTTTTTTTGGGGGGGGGTAATTGGTTTTCTTTTGAGAATTGATTCATATACCTCTTAACTCAGCCATGTATCCTGGGGTGATTCTAGTGTTGGTCAATACTCTCCTAAAGGGATTGTGTAATTATCCTAATTATCCTAAAATCCAAGGTTTAAAATCTTTTAAAGAAATTTTAGGAAAAAATATCACCAACACCCAAATCAAGAATGTGGATCTTTTGGAGAACATGCCTACATGAGGATGCCTACAGAAACCACACACTACATCAAAAGATCCAGAATGAACTTTGGGATATAATGAACTGAACTGACGGAGGTTGAACATATCATTTATTCTGAATATAAACTCTTATGCCAAAGGGGACTGCCCCCTAATTGGCGTTTTGTCAATGCGTCTAACAATCATTTTTGTTTTCTTTCTTTTTTCTTTCCCTCTTATCCCCAAATTGTTGTAATTCCCTCTTTGTAAAGTGCAATGTTTTACACACCTCTAGTAAGAGAAGCTTTAGAGGTATTAGCTGCAATGTGGAATGATTCATTGGGGAGACATGACATATTAATCTCCTAGAAACCAAGGGAGGAGATTTTAACATGCTAGTCTCCCAAAGAATCAAAGGGGGGATTATATGAAGGGAAACCCCTCCCTCCCCCAGAAATCACAAACTGGGGTTGTCCTACCGGTGTCCCTGAGCTACGTGCACTACAGTCTCATGTGATGATATGAGAATGCTCCAGCGTGAGTCATGAGATAGGGTGCTAGATGCATTGACCCAGAAGGAAAGGGAGAGGTTAAAAGGTTTGAGACAAGAAAGTGGTCTCTATTCCCTTTGATGGTAGCAGTGGAAGACCATGGTTGAGAGAGATAGTCATGTGAAGAGACATGTGGTTTGATTAGAAATAGGCTTTAATCCCTATCTAGCTGCCTTCTTTATTCAAGTAATATTAATAAACTCTATGGAAACCAAGAACCAGAGTTTTAAATTTAATCTTAACACCACCAAGTCCCTGAAAGTCCCTGGGGGAAGCTCTGGTTCAGGCTCCTTGGAATAGCCTCTATAGTCTAGTTCCCACTGTCAAAGACCAGGGCTGGCTCAAGCCAGTTTGATAATTCATGGCTGAATTTGGAATGAGACACATAGATATATAAATGAACAAAAGGATGTTTACTTAGCTAGAGAAGAGATAGGATATTCAGTGATTCAATTGGGCATAGCTTCCCAGACTTTGTATTAGTCATGCTGGTTTTCCAGTTAAGAAATTAGAGGCTAGAACTTCATGCCTTGGTCTTTTTTGTACTTAGTCCATCAGAAAGTTTATATCAAAGTCTGAAGTTGTAGTTTCCTGAGCCAAATAAGTCTTAAGGACAGTTTTAATACTTTTTAAAGGAAATTCTTGCCCATCTTATGAGTCAGGACTTTCCTATCACAACCATGTGCACTCCAAAGGGTATGTACTCTATTACAATGAAAAAATGCAAACTTTGCAAAGGACTCCTTTAAGTCAAACTCTTCCTTTAAGGTGCAAAATAATATTTTCAGCCTTATCTTCTTGACTAAAAAAGCACCTAACAAGATCCTTTTTCCTATTCCTATAGTTTGCCATCAAGGCTTAAGTGGTAGAACTTAAAGACTGGTGATATCCTTTAAAAAACTTAAAACCTTAATTTTTTTGTCTTTCTCTTCAAAACCAACCATAGTGCCAGAATCACATCTCATAAGCAGAGCCATGAAAAACAAAGTAATCAGAGAAGTCAGAGGAAGAAAATGTCTTGTTGATTTTTTTTTTCTGACCTGGCTATAGCTGGCTAGAGTCCCCAGGCTAAAGCATGAACCTCCTAGGAATAAAAAGAAGGAATGCATACAACTCATTTGACCCCAACAGGAATTGGGTTTCATTAAGCAGAAAAATCCCCAAGGCATTTGAGACAGATCCTCAGAGTCTGGAACTGGGTCATGGCCAGTCTTAGACTTCAGGGTGATCAGATCACTAGATGGGAACTACTTCCTCCTTCGAAGAATTGGCAGAGGGGAAATGAAGAAAGCAGCAGGTGTTGTAGTAATGAGTGCAGCAACTGGGGGTGGTGGGGTGGAGTGGTGCCCCTAGAGAATGAGAAAGATACACCCATTCCTGCCCACAACGGTGAGCTGCAGAACAAGAGTATCCTCCCTACTGTGAGGGAGATGCAGGCACAGTAGAGGTAAGATTATAGAAATAGGGAACAAAAAGAAGGAACTCTCCACCAGTGAATGTCCTATAGAGCAGAACTCCAACAGACAAGTCCTTGATGAAGAATGGATGTTAAAATCTCAAAAAATGTTAAAGCTAGAAGAGACTTTAGAGATTATTTAATTCAATCTTGCCTCATTGTAAAGGTGAGTAATAAGTGGTCTGTCAGGAAGGATGTGCTGGTAAATGTTTAGTCATTGGCTCTGCAGAACAATTTTTTTCTAGCAGGACACATTTTCAAGCTTAACCTTTAAAATGAATGTTTTCTCCACTCCTTTCTTAAGTCAAGACCAGAGATATTAAACTCTCCAAAACTCCAGAATCCAACCTGAACCAGATTAAAATATAATTTGGAAATAGTTCAGAAAATAAATAATAACACAATAAAACATAGATGATGCATTTTATTTATTTTTATTTTATTATTTAAATTTTATTATTTTTTATTTTTTAGAAAAATTTTTTCCACGGTTCCATGATTCATGTTCTTGCTCTCTCTCCCCCGCACCCTCCTACCCCCTGTAGCCAACGTGCATTTCCACTGGCTTCTTCATGTGTTAGAGATGATGCATTTTAAAGTTGCTCTTGAGAAATATTTTCCTTTCCATTATTCCTTTGCATTATGAATATGCCTACCATGTTTGCTTTAGATATCTATATGTAGGAGCCTGGGCTCCATTTCTGGGCCTTCTTATTGTCTCTTAAGTTCTCTCTCATGGTGACATCACCAGCTCCTATAGATACAACTATCATTTTTAAGCACTTGACTGCTATGTCAAAATATTCAGTCATCTTTCTCCTTAAGTCCAGTCTTGCATTTCCAAATCTTCATTTGACCATTTGACCTCAGTGCTGTGTAAGCATATTAAATTCAGAATATCCAGAGTAGAGATCCTTAGGCACTGATTAATCCTCCCCCTGCACCCCAACCCATTTAAAAAATTATTTAAAAATTTTTTCCATGGTTCCATGATTCATGTTGTTTCCTTCCCCTCTCCTGGAGCTGACAAGCAATTCCACTGCCAACCCATTTCTATTCGAGTTTAACACCATTTTTCCAGCCATTCCATTTTGCAATTTAGGAGTCATTCTTGGTTTTCATTTTCACTTACCTCCTACTTCTAACTAGTTGCCAATTCTTATAGTGCTTTTGTCTCCTCCTCAAAACCTAGTCCAGGCTCTCATCGTCTTTCACCTAGACTATTGCAATAGTCATTCTCCTCCCTGTATCTATTCCCACCCCCACCCCCAACTCTTCAATCCATCTTATACAGAGCTACCAAATATGGAGCTGATATACCTAAATTATATGTGACTATGTGACTCCTTTGCTCAAGAAGCTTCAGTAGCTCATCATACCCTTTAATAATATACAAATGCCTCCCTCTGGCATTGAAGAACCTTTACAATCTAACTCCATTTTTTCTTTCTGGGTTTATTACAGAATAAAGTAGATTAAGGTGGATTGAGAACGAGCTCATGGGATCCCAGATTTTGATCTAGGAGAGGCTTCAGAAACTATCTAGTCCAATGTCTTTATTTTACAGATGAGGAAACTGAGGCCTGGGTAGATGAGGTAACTTGCCCAAGTTTACGCAGATGGTAAACCACAGTGGTAGGATCTGAACCCAGGGACTGAGACTCTGGATCCAGTGTTTATTTTTCTGCTATGCCTCCCTGAGACTGTTCCAAGACTAGCTAAATTTGAGCAACAGCAATTCATTTCATATCTGTTTATGGTTGTTTTAAAGCTTAAAATGGCACCAAGACTTTTTGGACATCCTACAAAGCCATGTAGCAGAAGAAAATATCGAGCGTTCTTGTTTGAATTTCCTTTTGCTGCTAACCTAAAGTGCCTGGAGCCTTCTTTTGTGTTGTCCTTTTCTTATTACATAAAGCATTAAGTGCCCATTTTGTCCTAGGAATTTGGGCTCCAGTCCCTGCCCTCAAGAAGCTTACATTCTAATGGGGGAAGATAATAAATATGTAAAGGGGAGCCAGAAAGGGGTAAGGAGATACCCAAAGTAGTAACTGGTTACCATCATGACTGGAGATGCCCAAGAAGAGTTGTGTAGACCTGGAACCCATCAAGATAAACCTATATCTGTCCTCTATGCTTGTCCCTAGGCAGCTTGATGATGAAGTGAATAGAGTACTGATCATGAAGTCAAGAAGTCTGGAGTGAAAAATCAGATTTAGACATTCTCTGTGAGACCTTGAACAAGTTACATAATGTCTCTAAGCTTCAGTTTCCCCATAAGTAAAATGTAGATAATAATGTCACCTACTTCCTAAAGTTGCTGTGAGGATCAAATGAGATGTTTGTAAAGCACTTAACCCAATGCCTAGCACACAGTAGGTGCTCCAGAAAATTTTATTCTCTTCCTTATCAAAGCCCAGATGGTTCCAGAGGTGGAACCCAATGTTCCATGGAGGAGAGAGCAGGGGTCCTGGTCTGAGTAGAAATGACATAGCCCAAAACTCAGGGAGGTCCAGCCCAAGGACTATTTATGAAATAAATTCCCAGCCTGAAATTCAGTATTTATTTTTTAAAACAGTCTCAGAACTGTTTTTACTGTATTTATTAAAACTTCTAACAACATTGGCTGAACAAATTGTGGTATATGCTGGTGATGGAATACTACTGTGCTCAAAGGATGGAGGAATTCCATGTGAACTTGGAAAGACCTCCAGGAATTGACGCAGAGCAAAAGGAGCAGAGCCAGAAGAACATTATACACAGAGACCAATACACTGTGGTAAAATCGAATGTAATGGACGTCTGTACTAGTAGCAGTGAAATGATCCAGGACAATTCTGAGGGATTTATGGTAAAGACGCTACCCACATTCAGAGGAAGAACTGCAGGAGTGGAAACAGAAGAAAAACAACTGCTTGAACACATGGGTTGAGGCGGACATGATTGGGGATGTAGACTTGAAACTACCACACCAATGCAACTATCAACAATTTGGAAATAGGTCTTGATCAATGACACATGTTAAAACCAGTGGAAATATGCATCAGCCTTGGGGGGGGGATATCTTGGGGGGGGAGAGGGGAAAGTAAGAGCATGAATTATGTAACCATGTTATCTTTTCTAAAAAATAAATATTAATAAATGTTTTAAAAAACTTCTAACAACATGATTTTTTTTTTTTGCAGAATGTGCGTGTTCAGCTTTTAGTAGTTGCATAATAAATTGGATTTTTAAAATTAAATTTTTTTTTCTGGGGAGGAACTAATAATAGGGGTGATGGCATACCCCCCCCCCAAACTCCCCACAATTAGGGCAGCCTTGCAAGTAGAATGGGCAGCTTTGGAGATGATTCCCTTCTCATCACTATGGATCTCCAGTTGAAGCCCAGGTAAACAACCATTCATTGTGCTATCCTAACACTTGGGGTATGGCTATTCCCACTATGGGCTGATGCTTCTGGAAGCAGAGTGCATCATCCATCCTTCTCTTCCATATAATTGGGAAATATATTATGAAATTAAAAAAAAAAAGAAAATTTCCAACCTTGAAGCCAAATCAGGAGGGAGAAAAAGACATCTCTCCTAAGTTAGTGACAGGAGGCTTTGATCATGAGGTGTGGGGCTGAGAATAAAGTCTCCAGTTCTTTATATCTACTCTTATCCCAGGACAAAATAGCAGATTAAGAGAACACAAAGCATTCCTCTTTGAGAATCCTTTTCCCATCACTTGACTTCTGGGGATAAAATCCTTTAATATAGCCTGTTTCTGAGGTCCCTTTTTTCTTGTAAGGGCTGCTTTTCTGCACATGCCAAGCCCTCGCCAACTCGGGCCCATTTGACACGTGGGATGCTTCAGTAGATTGACTTAAGGGGTGACGAGCTCTGTGTTCAGAGCTTCTACCTGTATCCTTGTTCTCTATTTACTGCCTGCAGACTCTGAACAAGTCCTCTTTCTGGGCCTCTTTTCTACTCTGTAAAAGGAAAGAAGTGAAATAGATTCTCTCTGAGGTCATGGCCAGCTCTGAGTCCTGTGACTTGGATTTTGAGCTCTTTTTCCAGATCTCTGGAAAATGGGATTAGGATGAGTAACCCTTCACCTAAGCTACTTGCCAGGTTTCTGCCCTGACCGTGTGTGAGTGTGTTCATTCTCTCCTGGTGGAACAGGACCCACAACTCTAAATTTCTGGCCTCTGTCTGTTTCTAATCTTGACTGGAGCACAGTTTTTACTGGAAAGCTCACCACTGGCCCTTCCTGTGAATACTTAAATAGGTGTGGTTATGACTGTGGTCTGAACTTTCAAGCTACACTAGGCATTAATTCAGGCCCCTGCTTCCAGCTGACTTATGAGAAATAATCCCCTCCCCCTAGAAACAGCTGATCTCTGGGTTTCATTTCCTGTGCTCGTATGCAACCTGAGAAACCTCCAAAAAAGATGTCAGTGCTTGAAATGTGTACCAGAGCCAGACAAAAACCTTGAGGACTTCTTTTTCTTTGCCACTGACTTCAGCAGGAAATTTTTCCAGATTCCTGGGTCAATTAATCAATAAACACTCATTAAGCACCTACTGTGTGTGAGAGACAGAACTAAGAGATGAGGATAGGGAAAAAAAAAAGGCAAAGCATTCCCTGGCCCTCAACAAGCTTTGGTCTAATGGGGGAGACAACACGTGAACAAATATACTGTATATGGAGCAAACTAGGTAGAAGATAAAGAAGAAATAACTAATAGAGGGAAGGCACTAGAATTAATAGTGGTTGGGAAAGGTTTCCTGTAAAAGATGGGGTTTTAGTTGGGGTGGATTAAAATTTTATCATTTTTGTCATCCTTTTAAAAAATAATAATGTGGGGCACTTAACTACATGCCTAGTAATTACCTGCATTGAATTGAACCATTTACCCTTTCTTGCTTTTCCTTTTATTTTTTAAAACCCTTATCATCTATCAATATTTTTAATTGAAAGTTTTTATTTAATTAATTGATTTAGAATATTTTTCCATGGTTACAAGATTCATGTTCTCTCTCCCCTCCTACCACCCCCCTCCTGTAGCCAATGAGAAATTCCACTGGGTTTTACATGTGTCATTAAGACCTATTTCCATATTATTAATATTTGCACTAAGGTGACCGTTTAGAGTCAACATCCCCAATCATATCCCCATTGAGCCATGTGATCAAGCAGTTGTTTTTCTTCTTTGTTTCTGCTCTCACAGTTCTTTCTCTGGATGTGGATAGCATTCTTTCTCATAAGTCCCTCAGAATTATCCTGGATCATTGCATTGCTGCTAGTCTTCTGTCAATATTAAGACAGAAGAGCAGCAAGGGCTAGGCAATTGGGATTAAGTAATTTGCCCAAAATCACACATTTGGGAAGTTAGAAGCCAGATTTGAACCCAGGTCCTCTGGCTGGATTCCAAGCCTGGTGCCCAACCTACTGTACTACCTAGCTGCCCCACTTTCTTGCTTTTGCTGGTTGATTTGCTGGGAGATGGAAATCTGTAATTTGAAGCAAGCTGGAAGACATTTACTTTCACACGTTTATGGGATTGATTTTTAAAGTGCAGACAAAAATATGTTGTTTTTTGAAAAACCAGCATTCGAACAATGTGGGTAGGGGCCACCAGGCCGTGGGCACTGGGAAAAAGAACTCGCAGCCCAGCGGCAATTAAAACCATTTTCCCTTTTCCCTGAAAAGCAGCCTTGAGGCTGGGGAGAATAGGGAGAGGAATAAGAATGGAAAAAGAGCAGCTCTGAGGCTCCGAGGATGATCCGGAGGTGTCTCAGAGTTGCGTGGCTTGGTAGGCTATCTGAAAAATTGAGAGTTACTTTTCCAATGTGGTGGTTGCCATAAATGTAAGGATTAAAAATGATAAAGGCTGAGATTATGAGGAAAATTAATGTTTTAATTACCATGGCCATGTTGGGAAAAATATATACGACCACGCCTGACTATTTCAAAAAATGCCACCCGTCTGCATCTCCTCCCTTCAGTAGCCAAAGAGGTCGTCTCAAGGCCAACCTCCGAATTTAAGCTGCGCTATACATCGGGGACGTCACCACGTCCAAAACCGAAAACCCATTGAATCACGGAAAATGTAGTTTCAAAGTCCCTCACACGTCCACAGGAAGTTTGTCAAATACTTTTAAATGGGACCCCCAGAATTCCAAATAACACATTTCCCCCTGAGATCTGGCAAAAAAAGATTGGTCTTTTTTTCGGTGGATTTGTAAACATAGTCAACTTCTAAATTGCAGGAATTTGGAGATAAAAGAAAAGGATAAAAACTAGCTGCATTGACAAAAAAGCCAATTTGGGGCAGTCCCCTATTGGCATAAGAGTGTACATTCAAAAACAAATGCATTCAACTCAATTTCAACTCCCTATAGTTCAAATCAACTGCACCCCAAAGTTCAATTTTGGATATTCATGATCCAGTGAAGGCTCTTCAGGCATCTTCATGGTGCCTTCACCAAACAGGTTCGTTGTCTGGATTCTGGGGAGATGGCGAAATCCTTATCTAGAAATTATTCTCAAAAGAATTTAAACTTTACATTATAGATTATAAAACACACATCACCTAGAGAAATTACCTAAAATGTTTACTCCAGGGAGCAAGTTAAAGAGGTGTTAGACTTTTCATTTAGATCAGAGAACTGTTTTTCATGTTTGGGTCTCCATCACTTAGTCCAGTACCTTGCACGTTTAAAGATTTTTTTTTTTTTGGTTCAAATCTATGGCTTCATCAGTATAGGGAATTCCCAGTAGTAATGTTCTCTCCACCAATGCAAGTGGACAACTCATCTGCATTTTACAATCTTGGAGAGTTATCTGGAACACTGAATGGACCAATGATTTTCGAAGAGTCTCATAGCTAGTGCTCATCAAAGAGAGAACTTGAATCCAAGCTTCCCGACTCCATGGCCAAAGAGCCCGGGTCATGCCTATGTCACTTCTCTCCTTGCATAGGATTAGTACTTCATATTTGTTGAGTGAATACATATAATAAAACAGAAGAACAAATCATTACCCTTGAATTAGAGTTAAAACTAGATGTTTACCTCTTGTAGACCTTTGCCCTCTCATCTATACAGGTAACAACCAGTTTCATTTCCCATCAGGTATCTGATCAAACATAAGTAAATTCTTTAGCTTAATATTTAAAAATCTTCATTCGGTATTTATTTCTCCCTTAAGCTGCCTTTCCAACTTTTCCTTTATTATTATTTAATTATTAGTAATTTAATTATTATTTAATAATATCCTTATTAATAGGATTATTATTTAATAAAGCTTTATTAACAGGATTAATTATATTAAATTTTTATTAATAGGATTATTATTTAATAATAGTTTTATTAATAGGATTTTAATTGTGTTAATTTTTATTAATAGGATTATTATTTAACAGTAGATTTATTATTTAATAATAGCTTAGCACAGTGTGCAACACATAGTAGAAGCCTAATAAATGCTTGTTGCCTGACATCCAATCTTCCATCTCCATCTGGCTTTCAGACATCCAGGAAATATTAAACTCGACACGTCTAAAACTAAATTTAAAAAAAATTCATGATCTTTTTACCTAAACACTCTTTCCTCTAACTCCTGCCTCCCTATTACTGTCAGGGATGACATCATCTTATATTAAATTGAAGGAAATTTCATTGATTTGTTTATTTTGGGTAATAATTCTAGGAGCAAAGGCCATATTGCAAGGGTGTTCATTTTACACAGTTTGGTGAAGCCCGTGGAACCCTTTTCAGGATTTTGTCTTTAAATGTATAAAATAAAATATATAAGATGATCAAGGAAACTAAGAATATTGAAATACAGTTATCAAACTATAAAACACACACACAGGGTGACACACTAGTTAGGAAGACCAGCCTCAGACACTTACTATGAGCTCGTCGCTTAAACTTCTGTCTGCTTTAGTTTCCTCAACTGTAAAATGAGAATTAATTTAATAGTACCCTCCCAGGGCTGTTGTGAGGATCAAATGGGATAGTGTTTGTAAAGTGCTTGGCACATAGCGGGCACTATATAAATGTTAGCTATTACTAATATTATTATTATAAGGACTCCATCGAGGTGGCCCAGTAGTTTGGATGTGTGGCCTGGAGTCAGGAAGACTCACTCATCTTCCTGAGTTCAAATCTGGCCTCACATATGACCTACTAGCTGTGTGAACCTGAGCCAATCACTTAACCCTGTTTGCCTCAGTTTCCTCATCTGTAAAATGAGCTAGATAAGGAAATAGCAAACCACTCCAGTATCTTTGCCAAGAAAACCCCATTTGGGGTCAGGAAGAGTCAGACATGAGTGACACAATTCAACAACAACGATTTGCCAAGTTTTCAAAAGGCTGCAAACATTCTTTTCCTGCTACTTTCTCTCCTATTTTTTCTCCTCTACTTTTTCTCTATTTTTTTCTCCTCTACTTTGTCCTATTTTTTCTTTATTTTTTTCTATAGAAACTCAGGGAAAGGACTAGGACATGAGTGAACAAAGGAGGAGAAAGTATAAGGAACATCCATACTGATGTTCACAGGGCCATTGAAGTGAACGTTCTCATTGTCTCGACCTTAATAACAACAGTTAGAAATTTTATCATGCTTTTAAGGTTTTCAAAATGCTTTACAATTATTATATCATTTTATTCTCACAGTGATTCTGAGGGATAAGTGCTATTATTTCCATTTTATAGATGAGGAAACTGAGGAAGACAGGGATTAAGTGATGTGCTCAACATTCTTACTCAGCTAGTAAGTGCCTGAGATCACATTTGAATTCTGGGCTTTTGACTTAATAATAAAAGATAACTAGGGGGCAGATAGGTGGCTCAGTGGAGAGAAAGTCAGGCTTGGAGATGGGTCCTGGGTTCTAATGTGATCTCATACACTTCCTAGTTGTGTGACCCTGAGCAAGTCACTTTATCCCCCTGTCTAGTCCTTACTGCTCTTCTACCTTGGAACCAATACACAGTACTGATTCAAAGACAGATGACTTTAAAAATAGTAATAATAACAATAATAAATAATAAAAGATTACCAGAAAGGGCTTTAGAGATCAAAGCTGGGAGGAAGAACCATCTCCTTACAAAAGAAATGAGGAAAATTATACTACCTTTTTCTGTGGGAGCTAGAAAATGAATGGGAAAAACTTTCAGATTTACATAAAAGAAGTAGATTCTCCAATTCCTACTGAACTGGAAAAACTAAGGCCAACCTTAGCTGAAGTATTTGCTCCCAAGAACCTGAGGGCTTGCTGTCCCTCTCTTGACTCTCCGTGTTTTTCTCTGCAAAGAGCTCCGTAAAATAGAGGCTCCACAATGCAACATCTTTCCTCCCTGATAATTCTCAGCTGTGCTCCTATCAGACCCATTCCTTCCTCCCTTCTCCCCAATTGCCTTAATATTCCACACCTGGCCATTTTCAAAGCTCTTCCAAGCAAAAACCTCTTCACACAGACCGCTTTCAGCTTCTCATACTTCTCCGATCTGTCTCCATATTTCATCTAATACCCATGGCCTGATCTGCCTCCTTACCCCGGGCTTCTCTAACCCTTTCAATGGGTGATCATGTGATGTAATTTTAGGGCTGCCGGAGAGGTCCCCTCTTGAAGAAACAAAATTAATTTTTTTTCTGTCTTGCTTCCTTTCCTTTCACCTTGGAAGTACAGAAGAGTCACAGATTTAAAATTGAGTCATTTAGTTAGCTACCTAATTTTACAAATGAAGAAACTGAGGGGCAGACAAGTTAACTATGTCATGGCTAAAGTCAGGTGGAGAGGAAGTGTCAGGATTTGAACACAGATCTTCTCCCTCCTGAGTCAGCATCCTTTCCCTTGTAACATATGCTACCTCTCGATCTCCCAAAATTTAATTAAACCTGGAGGTATTCAAACCTAATCTCAGTTAAGGTTCACTGTTCAAGAAAAGGCTGAAAATAAAATTTCCTAGGAGAGGTCACATAAATGCATGCTAAGTAATAAGAAACTTACATGAGAAGAGAGCTGGCGATGCCAGAGAGAGGAAAAAATATTGGCAGGACCCTGGATCCTAGAAATTTGGAAAGATTCTATGGAGAGTAGGGATGGGGAAGTCCATTTGGGGCACATATTGTTGATTCAGTAACTTTCAGTTATGCCCATCTCTTTGTGACTCCAATTGGAATTTTCTAGATACTGGAGTGGTTCGCTATTTTCTTTTCTGGCTCATTTTACAGATAAGGTAATTGAGGTCAACAGGGTTAAGTGACTTGCCCAGGGTCACATAGCTAATAAATATCTGAAATCAGATTTGAACTCAAGAAGATGAGTCTTCCTGCCTCTAGTACTCAATCTCCTGGGATAATAATAATAATAACAATAGAAATATTATAATAGAATATGAAAATGAAATGAATAATAGAATATGAATAGAAAATGAATAAATAGACATAGAAATGAGTAATAATAGAAAATTAATAAATAGAAATAGAATATGAATAGATTAGAAATAATAGAATATGAATAATAGAAAATGAATAAATAGAAATAGAAAATGAATACATATATAATAAAAATAAAATAAATAATAAAAATAAAAATAGCTAGCATTTATGTATAATAGCCCTCTATGTGCCAGGCACAATGCTAAACCCTATACAAATATTATCACATTTGATCCTCATAAGAACCCTGGAAGATAGGTGCCATTATTAATCCTCATTTGGCAGTTGGGGAAACAGGCAGACAAAGGTATAGATGATTTGCCCAGGATTACACAGCTAGTAAGTGTCTGAGGCTACTTTTCGACTCAGGTTTTCCTGACTCCAGGTCTGGTGTTCTTATTTGCTGTGCCATCTAGCAAAAAATTTTTCTCTGCCTAATTAAACGTCTACCTTGGTTTACTGATGATGATATTGAAGCCCCAGGAAATGAAGTTGTCTCAGCAACACTCTGCAAAATTTTTACTAGGATCTGGCTTCAGGAGACAACATAATTAGAAGTTGGCAGAACTTGTAGGTCTTGAAGGAATTAGTCTATAAGACTATGGGATCATACATTTATTTTTTTTATTTTTGTGTACTTATTTTATTTAATTATAAAGATATTTTATTTTGCCAATTACATGTAAAACAAATTTTTACTTAAGTTTTCCGAAGGTATACGATCCAAATTGTCACCCTTCCTCTTTTCCCTCTGGGTTCATGGAGCTGCCACACAATTAGATCTGGGTTACACATGTATTATCATGCAAAACAGGTTTCCATATCGCTCATTTTTGTAAAAGAATAATTATGTAAAACCAAAATCCCAAAACAAAACTCCAAATAAACAAGTGAAAAATTACATGCTTCTATCTATATTCCAACTCCAACAGTTCTTTCTCTGGAGATGGATAGCATTCTTTATTATAAGTCTCTCAGAATTGTGGGATCAAGGATTTAGAGCCAAATGCTCCTCACTCACTTAGAGATCCTCAAATCCAGAGGCATCAAACAAAATTAAATTAATGCCTTTTCTATCTGGAGACTTTTTCCTTTCCCTCTCCTGGTGCTCGTTCTACTTGTCTGATTAATCAGTAACCAAATCTTAGCCTTTCTGTCTCTGTGTCTTTAGCATATGAGCCTTCCTCTTCACTCAAGCAGCTGTTACCCAGGTTCAAGCCCTTATCAGCTTCTCCTTCAACTGTTGCATTAACCTCTTCATGGATCTCCCTTCCTCAAGCTCCTCACCATTCCACAGAGCCACCAAGATAATTTTTCTAAAATACATGTCTATTCATGTCAACTCCTTCTCTACCCCTCATTCCCACTCAATAAACTTTAGTGGCTCCCTATTAACACTGTTATCAAATATAAAAATCTTCCATTGGAGCTCAATTTCTTCATAACCTGGCCCATTCCTATATTTCTAGTCTTACCCTTCCTTGGACACTGTGATTCAGTCATCTTTTGTGTTCCACACATTCTACATTTCAACTCTCATCCTTGTGTCTTTGCACTGACTGTTCCCAATTCCTGGAATGCACTCCTTCTTCACCTCTGCCTCTAGGAATCCCTGGATCCTCCCAAGGTTCAGTTCAAGCATTACATTTACTTGGATTCTTTCCTGATCTTCTGAGCTGCCAGGGCATTCCCTCCCTAAACTACCTTGTGTTCCTTTTGTAGATGTAAAAACCTATTTAGATACAAATCCATCTAAGCCTTTCTGAATAGACTTGCAGCTATGTGGATGACCTTGGCATCTTTAATGTCTAACTGACTCTAACTATTCCACAGCACCTGCTTCTGCTATCTTTGTGGTTATTGGAACAAATTGTTCTCATCTGCTCATTCACATGGTTGGTTAGACATCCCTGCTAACTCATCAACTGGCTTGTGGTCCGTCAGTTTATCCTTAACCTGTTTTAGCCCATCTGCCATGATGGTTTTACCAACTTGTGGGCTGCTGTGCAGACTATAGCTTCTTGGAGCCACAGGTGAGAGTTGGGTGAAAGGTGGATACCAAAGGTGGATGAGCAGTCCTAAAAAAGGCTCAGCAGGCTAGTTCTCCCTGAATATACCATATACTCCCAGTTGTCTATTGTGTTCCAGATCATTCCAGTTATCTTAACTTTGTCTTTCCACTGGGCTTCAATGACTCTGGAAGAGAGAGGCTAATGACTTTATAACTCTGCCTCCCTTAAATTCAACTCATGAGCAAGTCAAGACATCACCCGATGATTTCATTGGTCCTCTTTGAAAACAAAGACAACACAAATGTAATGTACATACTTATATATGTACATGTAGTCATCCCATTTAAAATGAAAGTTCTTCGAGGGCAGGGCTATTTCTTTTTATCTTTCTATTCCCAGCATTTAACACAGTGCCCAGTATATTATAAACACTAAAGAAATGCTTGTTGACTATTGATTTATTATTTATTCTTATTGCGCCCCAAATGCATTTAGAGGAGAGAGAATGAACACAAGCATAACCACATTTCTCCCCTTTCTCCACCAAAAAGAGTTATCTTTTGTCCTGTCCTTCCCCAACATTTTTAAATGGAGATACATAATATGTTTTTTTCTATATAAAAGAATAAAACACCTAATCATTGATACAATAGACTTCTTTTTTGGTCCAGGATGGTCAATAGTTTGGATTCTGTTTTATTTGGGTCTATTTTGTAGGGGTTTTGTTTGTTTTTTAAAACCCTAACCTTCTGTCTGTGTATTGGCTCCAAGGCAGAAGAATGGTAAGGGTTAGGCAATGGGAGTTAAGTGACTTGCCCAATATCACACAGATAGGAAGTATCTGAGGTCATATTTGAACCTAGGACCTCCCATTTCTAGGTCTGGCTCTTAATCCACTGAGCCACCCAAATGCCCCCTTTTGTAGGGTTTTTGAAGATTAATTTGTAGGGAATTGAAGATAGCTTTTATTACAAAAGACAATGAAGCTGTCTGTTCTGTTTTCATGACCTTTTTAGTTTGGAAAAGAGAGGTTGTCTTTTCTCATAACGGCTGACTCTTCTTAAAGATGTAAAAGTAGTTCAATCTGGGATTCGACTTCGGAACTTTGACGGAGTTATACTTTTATCCACACGAATGCCCTTTTCCATCTGTAAGGATGGCAAGCACTGTGTGATTCTCATCCATGATTTTCCAGGGGCTATAGCAAAAGGAGAGGTTTTGTATGCTGTGGATAAGTGCGGAATATACTTTACAGAGAGGTCAACATAGATGATGAGATTGATGTATACATTGCCAGAGCTAGCTCAATATTTGGAAAGCTCCAAAAGAGAATGTGGGGAAGAATAGGTATTAGACTGCCTCCCAGACTAAAGGTCTTCAGAGCCATTGTGCTGACTTCACTGTTGTTTGCCTATAAAAACTGGACAGTCTACCAGTACCATGCTAGAAACTGAAACTACTTCCATTTGAATTGTCTCAGGAAGATTCAGAGGATTACCTGGGAAGATAAGGGACTGGACACTGAATTCCTTTCTCAAGCTTAACTGCCAAGTATTCAAACTCTGCTGCAGAGAGTGTGACTCCAATGGTCCTGCCACATAGCCCAAATGCCAAATGTGTTTGCCTAAAATATTACTTTATGGAAAACTTGCAGAAAGCAAGCACTCACACAGAGATCAGAAGAAGCCATACAAGGACACTCTTAAGGTCTCCCCAAAGAACTTTGGTCTTGATTATGAGACATGGGAGACATTGGCACAGAACTGCCTGGTATGACATGTTCCCTGTGTAATTAGAAAATCTTGAACCCTTGGATTCCATCTCCCAGAATTCTTTTTCTCGTCCCCAAATTCCTTTTCCTCTCTCTGCCAAGTTGTGTGCTTACGTTGTATAGATAAATGTGTGTGGAGCCCCGTGTTCTCTCTCTTCTCTTGCTACCGTGGCTGGGTTAGTTCCCTCTTTACTCTAGCTTTTTATTTTCCTTTACTTCAAGTTATAATAACTTGAATATAATATATTGAATATAATAAACTTGAATATAATAAAAAGTTAAATCTTATTAAATATAATACTTGGAGATATTGTATATTAATTTTTAAGCTTACATCACATTAAAGAAGGCTCTGTGCTCTTTGGGCAAAGCAGAATGACAGTGGCAGAAAGGAAATGTGAGATGCACAAATCTTGAGACATTTCCATCCCAAATGTTCATACAGGCTATTTGTGCCGGAGCCTTGTGAACTCGTATTGGACTGATCAGACACAGCTGAACACGCTGGACCCTGACCCCAGCATCATAGTGTCATTGGTCCTCTTTAAAGTATGAAGCCAAACAATAAGGATAAAAATAGTGAGGATCTGTCTAACACACTAGAAGCCTGCTCTTGTTTCTTTGAATCTCAGTGCCGATAGAGTACCTAGACTGTTATCCTGCTTATTGCTACTTTAAGGGAAGTACGTCTACATGGGTTGTTTAAAGGTTTCGATGTGGCTCGAGTTGGCGTGATTATTGGGCTTCCTTTCTCCCGGTGGATGGGAGCTGAGTTGTACTATCCAGCCTATCAATTGACCCACCTCTTTTTCCACTGCATATGCTCTTAATCATATTCTTTGTACAGCTTCTTCTGGGCAAGTTATTTATACAATGCTGAGTTCTACTTTACTGAGTTGAATTTCAAAGTTGGAAAGGACCTTAAAGACTATCTAGTTCAACTCGTCTGAACAAAGTGACCTTTACAAAGTGCCCAATAAATGGTACCCAAGTTTCACTTAAAGACTCACCACTTCTCCAACAAATGGCATCTAACTTTTGCTTAAATATTCACAGACAGCTCTAATTATTAGGATTTTTTTTTTTTAGATTGGGCCAAAATTTGAAGCAATGCAGCTTTGACTGAATGTTTTTAGGGAAGAAATTCTCTTTTCTGAGACCAATCAGAAAAATCAGAATCCCTTTTTCACACAGCCTTTCAAACACTTAAGGAGAACCACCACACCTCCTTCTAGCTCTTCTTTTCTTCAAGCTCAACATTCTTAATTCCTTTGATAGCTCTTCATATATCCTTTATGTAACTTTCTATTGACTTTTTTTTTTAAACCTTTACCTTCTGTCTTAGAATTGGTATAGATTCTAAGGCAGAAAAACAGGAAGGACCAGGCAGTTGGGGTTAAGTGATTTGCCTAGGGTCACACAGCTAGGAAATGCCTGAGGCCAGACTTGAACATAAGTACTCCCATCTCCAGGCCTGGCTCTGTGTCCACTGAGCCATCTAGCTGCCCCTGTAGATTTTGAAAGCAATAAAATTATAATTATATTAACAATTATATAATGCTTTATGATTTATGAAGTGATTCATATGTAATTTCATTTGTTCCTCATAATAACCCATTGAGATATTGTGCAGATATTATTATCCTTCTTTTAAAGATGAGGAATTTGGGATAGCTAGGTGGCTCAATGGATAGAGAGCCAGGTGTGGAGCTGGGAGGACCTGGGTTCAAATCCAGCCTCAGACACTTCCTAACTATATGATGGTAGGCAATTCACTTCACCCCAATTGCCTAGCCCTTCCTGTTTTTCTGCCTTAGAATAGAAACCAATTCTAAGAAGGTAATTAAAAAAATTTTTTTAAGTGAAGACATTGAGGCTCAGAAATGTTAAAGGATTTGACTAAGATCAGATGACTAGTAAGTAGAGGAACTGGAATTTCATCCCATGTCTTCTGACTCCAAATTCAGTGTTCCTTCTACAACAATAAAAAATTTTAACTATTTTACAAACGATGGCAGAAAGTGAAAATGCCTTTGATTATGTTGTCCAAGGCCACGTGTACCTTTGAGATGTACTGTAAAGCAGCGAGCTCTAATGCTGCTTCACAAGAGAGGTTGTATTTGTGGAGCGAGAGCTGGCAACAATTCCTACTCTTCTCTGAGAGTTGGCTCACTCCCCCAATCTATACTCTTGTTGGCACATCAGGAGTTCCCCAAAGGGGGTCTCACTCTTGAGGTCCCAAGGGTAAGCAATGGTTGGGGGGAGCTATACTTCTTTTGTCATTTAACAAATCAGCCTAGGTGATGACTTTTTAAACTCTTAAACAGAAATATTTACAAAACAGAAGGGAAAGGAATAATAATTATCACATAATATTCCACCCATCAACCTGGGGGACTCTCCCACCTATACACAGAATGTCTGTGAGAGGGATAATGGGTACAAACTTCTAGAACAATGGAAAGGAGGCACACAGGTAAGGATATACCTGTGACCAGAGTAATTTGCAATTCTGCACTTCATGCTTTGATGCTTTTTGTCCCCTTTGGAAACAATCTACATAGCAATTCATTGGTGGTTAGGGCCACTGCCCTGCTGGCTACTTGGGGCATTTCTTTTCCTAGTTCTGGAGGCTCTTTAGCCTGGGAAGTGCCAAGATTTTCCAGATGGCTCCCTTGGCTGAATTCTAAGGAATTTCTACTTCATAGGCAGTAGGTGGCAGTGCAAGTTTTGAGGTCGGTCCCCAAATCTGACCAAAGGTTTCTACTGTACTCTCAATTATGCTCAGCTCCAGACTCAGCTCTTCTATGATCCCTGAACTCAGGTCTACTCAGTTCAGCTTCTAGCTGTGAATTTTCCTCCCCATTATGTTGCTTTGTTTGAGGTCATCAATCAGTGACCTGAAGGTCTTTTACCATTGAGATGTGCAGGTATAGACTAATCAGAGAAAAGAAGTTGAAACCAATGAGATGGGAAACTGATTCCACAGGCAGGGTAGTGCCAGGCAAATTAAGGAACTATGATTGGTTCCTGAGATGTAACATGGAAGAGCTAGTAGGTGGAGAAAATTGCTTATAAGGCGAGACCAAGGCTCTGCTCTCTTTCTGTCTCTCTCTCTGTCTCTGTCTCTCTGACTCTCTCTCTGTCTTTGTCTCTGTCTCTCTGTTTCTATCTCTGTCTTTGTCTCTGTCTCTCTCTCTGACTTTGTCTCTGTCTCTCTGTCTCTGTCTCTCTGCCTCTCTCTCTGTGTGTTTCTGTGTCTCTCTGTCTCTCTCTCTTTTTGATGTAATAAAGCTACTAGCAGCCTTATAATTTAATTTTAATTATTATATAGCTATGACCTTTGCTGAGCCTGAAGCTCAGCTTGGGTTCCAGGAACAAATCCCAAGTCTTTTTCTTTCATGATTAGCTCTTTAGAGAAGCAAATGGCAGTGTAGGCTCTGAGGTCCATCCCTAGATTTGATTCAACCTCTGAAATTTCAGGTCTATTCTGATTCACTTATAGGACTAGTTTTTTTTTTTAAACCCTTGTACTTCGGTGTATTGTCTCATAGGTGGAAGATTGGTAAGGGTGGGCAATGGGAGTCAAGTGACTTGCCCAGGGTCACACAGCTGGGAAGTGGCTGAGGCCAGGTTTGAACCTAGGACCTCCTGTCTCTAGGCCTGACTCTCACTCCACTGAGCTACCCAGCTGCCCCTAGGACTAGTTTTGACCAAGTGGGATGACTACTCCAAAATAGAATATTGCATGAAATGAGTTATATTCATATTATAATAAAAAACCAAAACTCATCTCTTCCAGCCAAGTCACAACTAGGTAATATGCATTTGTTCTATAGTTACCAAACTGTCCTAGGTATCAGGGTTTCTTACTCACCAACCTGAAAGTCCTTCTATTAGTCATATGTAAATTAGTGGAAAAATAGCATACTTCTGCCATCTTTCCTCTGAATGAGTGTCTTTGTGAGCTGCTCTCTTGGTATTTCTCTTACAACTTTCCTTATTTCTGCCTCTACTAGTGAAATTGTCCAAATCAGAGAGGGTCACCACCACACATTTAGAACACATATAGTAACTTACTTCTATTCCTCTAAACTGGACATCAGGATGCTTCCAAAATAGCAGTAACTTTGTTAAGCTCGGTAAAATACGTTGATGGCTTTGTGAATTTAGCAATGTAGACATTCCTTTCAATGATTCAGTTCAGTTCATTCATATCTTTCTTATCTTTTCTTGTCCTTTATGATTCTCCTTCAATTCCTTTAAAAATATATATTTTTGAGCTATCCAACACACCAAAGGTCTTCCTTTTGATATTTTATTACTTTATAGATATTGGTAGATTACTTAGACTGCTCATTTGCTTTAACTTCATTCTCACTTTATAAATGACTTGTTGTCTTTTCCTTTGGTTCATGTTCCTGCTGAATATTTTTATCCTACCTTAAAAAAAACCAGAGAAGTTTTATTTATTTATTTTCTATAATTGTCTTGAGTAGATATCATCTTTGTTAGCAAACACAACACTGGTGGTAAACAGGTACCTGTTCCTCTTTTAAAAAAACTTTTATTGATACCTTTTGTTTTTTACAACACAAACATTTCTTGGTATCCAGTCCTCCTCCTCCTCTTCCCTCCCCACCATAGAACCCTCTCTTATTCTCACAAAGAAAAAAAGTTAAGCAAAACACACTGAGCATATTTACTTGGTGCCTATTGTATTCTACCTCTTTCTTTACAAAGGGAAGTTACATTTCATTATTCTACCCTCCAGGACCAATGATGTCCATTACCTTTAATCTGAGTTTAGTTTTTTTTTTGTTTTTTTTTGTTTTTAATTTTTTTAAACCCTTACCTTCTGTCTTGGAGACAATACTATGTATTGTCTCCAAGGCAGAAGGGTGGTAAGGGTAGGCAATGGAGGTCAAGTGACTTGCCCAGGGTCACACAGCTGGGAAGTGCCTGAGGCCAGATTTGAACCTGGGTCCTCCTGTCTCTAGGCCTGACTCTCAATCCACTGAGCTACCCAGCTGCCCCCAAGTTTAATTTTTTTAGTGTTGTTTTTACTTATATTATTTTAGTAGTTGTTTATATTATTCTTTGGTTCTTTAAAAAAAAACCTCTGCATCAATTCATACATATCTTAATTAATTAATCATAATCACAATTGTTTGATGCTTGATACATAATCCTAGCCAAGTCAGTTTACTTCTCTGTGTCTGTTTCCTAGCTTCTAATAATTAGTTTGTTGCAATAGTTTTCTGATTGATCTCTCTACTTAAAGTCTATCCCCACTCCAAATGATCCTCCACTCAGTTGTCAAAGTGATCTTCCTTAAGCACAAGTTGGATCAGGTCACCTCCCTGTTCCATGTACTCCAGTGGCTCTTCATCACCTCCTGGTCAAGACATAAAGTCTTGTTTGGCTTTCAGAGCCCTTCACATCCTGGCCCCTGCCTACTTTTCTAGGCTTCTTATACCTTACTTCTCACCACTCACTCTGGGTTCCAGTGACACTGACTTTGCTGTACTTCATATAAGAAGCTCCATCTCTCAGTGCCAATCATTAAAACAAACAAACAAACAAACAAAAACAACCTTACCTTCTGATTTAGAATCAACACTAAGTATTGGTTTCAAGGCAGAAGAGTGGTAAGGGTCAGGCATTTAGGGTTAAGTGACTTGCCCAGGATCACATGGTTAGGAAGTGTCTGAGGCCATATTTGAATGTAGGTGATATTATTACCCCCATTTTACAGATGAGGAAACTGAGTATCAGAGATCTGGAGACTTTCCAAAGATCATGTAGGGAGTTAGTAGCAAAGCTAGGTGACACAATGGAAAGAAGTCTGAACTTGGAATTAGGAAGATCTGATTTCAAATTCACCCTCAGATACCTACTAGCTGTGTGACTCTGGGCAAGCCACTCAATCTTTGCCTCAATTTCCTCAACTGTAAGATGGAGATAAATATTAATGGTACCCACCTCAGACTTGTTGCAAGGATCAAATGAAATAATATTCATAAAGTACTCAGCATAGTGCCTGGCATATGGTAAGTGCTTTAAAACACTTGTTCTGTGCCTTTCCTCCTACACTCAAGAATCCAAAGTCCCATATGCTAAATGGTGCTCTTACACTATACAATTTATAATCCCATGAGTCATAAAAACAAGGATATCCTGGAAGTTTGGATTGGAAAGGGAACTCGGAAATCATTTACTTAATTCCTTTCACTTTATCCAGAGAACTTAAATGATTTGCCCTATATCTAGAAGAAACCTTATAGATCACCTACTATAATCCCCTCATTTTATAGGTGAGAAGATGAAGGTCCACAGAAGTTAAATGATTTGCCCAGGATCACACAGGGAATAAGAGAGAACATGATGAGCAGGTGACCAAGAGAAACCAAGATCTCATAATACCCAGTCCAGTATTTTTCTCAAACATATCAGAGTGGAGTTGGTTTCAGGAACTTACTAGCTGTGTGACCCTGGGAAAATCAATGAACCTCTGATTGCCTCAGTTTTCTCATTGGTAAAATAGGGATAATAAAAAATAATAACAGCTAACATGTACATAGTATTTGAGGTTTGTCAAGGGCTTTAAAAATATCTCATTTGAAAATAATACCTTCCTTTCAATGAGGACAAAAAGAGATAATATTTATAAAGCTCCCTAATTACAAATCTTAAAGCACTATACAAATGCCATCTATCTATCTATCTACCTTCTTCATCTTCATTATTATCATTATTGGTTAATTGCTGTCTTTCATACTCAAAGAGGACTAAAATAACATCATGATGTTGAGGTCAAAGTGCAGTGATGGCAAACCTATGGCACAGGTGCCAAAGATGGCATGCAGAGAGCTCTCTGTGAGCACATGCCTCCCCCCCCCCCAATTTTGTTACTAGAAAGGCAGAGGGACTCAGGTGGAGCTGCTCCCAGCCCCTCTCCACCACACCTGATGACATTTTCACATTCCCTGCCTCTCCGCCCAGCAGCCAATGGGAGCACACCCAGGTAAGGTGGGCTGCTCATAGGAGGCAGAGTTGGAGGGGAGCAGAGCACCTGGGCCACGCCTCTCCCTCTCTCTACACTGACTGAGGACATTCCTTACTTCACCCACCCACCCCTCCACCTAGTAGCCCAATGGGAGTGCTTCCTCCCTCCTGTGTGGAGTAAGGGGGGTGGGGCATGGCAAGAGGTCACTGGGGGAATGGAGTCCGGCACTCCATCTCTAAAAGGTTTACCATTACTGGTATAGTATATTTGACTGTGGCTGATCAGACCAATACAAACTTAAAAGGTTCTACCACAGGTCGGGCACATGTAGTCCATAAGAAATTTGGAATGGATATGTCTCTAAATTTTCTCATCTCACTTTTCCTTTAAGAAGGTTAATGATTATATTGTTATTATTATTACTCAGAGTGAGTAGATTAGTTAGAAGGAAAGGAGGAAAACATACAGAAAGAGGAAAGAAGGGAAAGAAATATCGGTGTGATTTAAAATAGTCTAGAGAAAGGTTTTGGGTCAGAGAGTGAAGGGTTTGACTTGACCCTTCAAGGGCTGCTAAATCCAAATCAAGTCCCTGTATGGCCACAGGCCCCACAATGATGAAATAAATCCTAAGCAAAGAAAAGCGTCTTCCAAAAAGCTCAGCACTTGGAAGGAAAAGAGAATGGGCAAGTCAGAGACTTATTTGCTTAATGTGGACTTCCTTTTTATCATTAAACTCCCCATGGGAAAATTAAATATTGGAAGATTTTCCTGCTCATCAGATGATCAGATCACAAGTTAGCATGTGACTCTGCTAAACACACACGCACACACACACACACACACACACACACACACACACACCCCAATCATTCAAAACAATTTTTTTTTCAGCAGTTGTTTAAATGCAACCAGAGAGGACTTGTTGCAATGCTGATGGTTTTTCTTGACTGACAATACCAGCTCTTTGTCTTGGGGGCAAGCTGACTTCATGATTCATCCCAATTTATCCTAATTAAAAACAAACTGTTGGGAAGTAAAAGATACTGTTCAGGCTTCCCCTTTACTTAGCAATTTTAACAACTTCGACACCCTCATTAGGAGCCCAAGTTTGAATTTCTGACTTCATCAAATTTTAGATTTGCTTCCCTGCACTAAACATCCCTCATATCATAGTGTGCTATGGTGGAAAAAATACTCACTGCTTTTGGAGTGAGAGAATTCGAATTCAAATCCCAATTTAGCTACTTATTACCTGTGTGACCTTAGACAAATTATCTGGCCCCTCTGGACCACAGTTTCTCCTTCTGTAAAATGGGTGGATTCTATACAATAATCTTTAAGGCCCCTTCCAATTCTAGCATTTAATGATTCTGAGAAAGGATGTTATTCCTACTGATTATTGTCAGACAATGGACAGGAGCATAGGACTTAGAATTGGAAGGGACTTTAAAATCCAACCCCCTCATTTTACAGATGAGGAAACCAAGGCCCAGAGAGGTTTAGTGACTTACTCAGTGTCACTTCAGTCATAAGGAAAAAAATCCAGGCTTTAATCTCAGTTTCTCCAAGGACCAATCAAGTTCTCTTGCTTTTTAAAAGGGCTGCCTTTTAATAGTTCAACAATTTAAGTTAATTTTTATTAAGAAAAGAGTACTTGCACATGCTAATGTAAGTTAGAAATCTGAGTCCAGAAATGGCATTTTTACTTCTTACCACTCTTTAAAAAATCCTTATACCTGATAGCTCTCTCCCACCCACCTTGATTGATTCACTGAAAAACAGTACCCTCTTCCCCCATGCCTTGACCAGATATGGGTAATGATCAGACTAAGAAAAGGAGGACTGAGTAGAAGCATTTACTAAGTGCCCATTATATTCTAAAACTACTATTTGTAGCTTTTACCTCATTCGACCCTCACAACAACCTTGAGAGGTAAGTATTATTATTTTCCCCATTTTACAGTTGAGGAAACTGAGGCAGACAAAGGTTAAGTGACTTGCTCAGGGTCACACAGCTAGTAAGTATCTGAAGCAGGATTTGAACTCAACTCTATCCGCCATCTAGCTGCCTTTAAATTTAAAAAAGAGAAAGTCTTTGATTATTTGAATTTATTGGAAATATCTTGAGTTTATCTTTGACCAGGAAAGGAGAATCCTTGAAGGCTGTAGTCAAAGTAGTTTTAGAATGGTTTTAGAAATGTGATTATTTGTGATGGAAAGGAAACTTAACCATTTTTGTGTCATAGCTCCCTTTGGCAGTGTAGTGAAGCCTGTAGACCCCTTCTTAGCCCATTTATTAGGTGATATTAGATCTGCTTTTGATTCCACTGGAGCATCCAGACTTCAGTTATGGGTCTCTCCTATCACGATATCATATAGACCTGGGCATATCAACTGAGTGGAAGACTGGGACAATTCCACTGGCTGTCTGGATAAATTTTTTGGGCAATGGAAAGACGTACCATGCCTATCTTTTTAGTGGGTAGAATGTAATGATGCATCTCCCATCTGGAGCTTTGGGTATGGCTCTCGAAATAAAGGGCTAGAAAGAATATGATTGATCATTGATTGGAGTGCCAGGTCTGGAGTCAGGAAGACCTGAATTCACATCTTGCCTTGGGCACTTACTAACTTTGGGACCCTGAGTAAGTAACCTCTATCTTCCTCAGTTTCCTCATTGGTAAAATGGGGATAATAATAACACCTACCTCTCACGGTTATTGTGAGGATCATGTAAGATAATAATTGTTGTTGTTTTTTTGGGGGGGAAGGAGTGATGCGCTGCCAAATACTTAAGAAGTTCCTGAATACTGGTAGCTGTTATACCAGGGAACCCTCAGTGGGTCTGGGGTGGGGGGTACTCCAGTTTCTATTGGAGCTCATGGAGAGAAGACTACAGAAGGAAAAGATATTCCTGTTCAGAGGGAAGACCCTTAGCTGGGTCACAAATAGCTTATTTTGTATTATGGAAATGGACATCACGAATTTTTTAAAGCCTGAACCTGTACTGGTGCTTACAATAACTTCTATACAGGCGATTGTGGGCCAGACCAAATGGATGCACTTGGAATTGCCTTCCTCTTTCTTTGTAATTAATATTAAACAATACTGGGACCCTTTGATGAAATTATTTATTAAATCTTTCAAAGTTGTTTTTCTTTACAATTATACATCCTTGTATAATTTTTCTCCTGGTTCTACTCATCTCATTTTGTATTGATTTATACTACTCAGAATTTTCTTCAATTGCCTCTTTTGATATTTTTACCACACAATAATATTACATTATATTTATGCACCAAATTTGACCAGTCATTCCAGAGTAGTCCTTATTCTATTTCCCCCCTCCCTTCTCTCAAAACCCCTTTTAATCCTCTCTTTTGGATCAGGAAGTTTGTTTTCCTTGTGACTATTCCCTTCCCAGTATAATTGCCCCTGAACCTCCCTCCTCCCATCCTTGATGTTTCCCAGTTGAGTTTAGTGTTTTTTTACACCAAACTGTTTGGGGTTTGGAGCTTGTGTGTGAGTGTGTATGTGTTCAACCCTTTTTTTGATTCAGATAAGAGATAGTTTCATCTGATGTCTACTCCCCCAACTTCCTCCATTTTTGTATTTTCTTCTCACATACTCCAGTTATGAGAAAAAGCAAGTTTCGCCCCCTTCTTCCTCCTTTCTATATTCCTTTTCTTTAGTAGTCTCTTTTTCTTTCTCCTCTTCATACCCTTAGAACAGAACCTATCCAAGCCTAGGACCTCTACTTTTCTTATTTAACTCCCTCAATGACCTTTGAAGATATTGAAGATCCGCATCATAATCTCAGTGCTTGGCCTCTTCCTCAAGCCCAATGAGCCCCTGGCTACGAAGAGTTGGTTCTTAAGGAATTCTATTTTGCCTGGTTTTCTTATGGTTCTGCCTTCTGTGAGGGAGGTATGTGCAATTAGAACTTGGAGGTCATTAATCCAGAAAAAGGGGATATCCAGAGGGATAGAGGTACTTGTGAATCTTCCTAGTGGGCCAATATGCAGGTTGCATGGGTGGACTGATAGACTCATCTATCTAGACACCACCCTAGTTTAGGTCTTAATTGCCTCTTACCTAGACTATTGCAATAGTTTTTTACTTGGTCTCTTTGCCTCAAGTCTCTCTTTGTTCTATTCTCCACATGCCAAGGTAACTTTTCTTGAAGTGTAAGTGTAACTATGCCACCCCTCTCACTAGAAAAACTCTAGAGGGCCCTACTAACTCCAGGATCAAATATAAAGTCCTTTGGCATTTAAAGGTTTTCACAGCCTGACTCTCCATCTACTCCCACTCTATGATCCAACCCTACTGGGCTATTCACCCTTCCTTCCACACAATACTCTTATCTTTTGACTCTGTGCCCTGGCACTGGTTGCTCCTGTCTAGAATGCTCTTCCTCTCAGTCTCTGACTCTTAAAATCCTTGGCTTTCTTTAAGACTCAAGTTATCTCCTCCTCTAGGCCTTCCTTGGTTGCCCTCTGCTAGTACCATCCCTTCCAAAATGACCTTCCATCTATTCTTTATCATCATGTATGTTGTGACATGTATATTGTCTCTCCCATTAGAATGGGAGCTCCTTTAGGGCAGAGACTATTTTTTATGTTTCCTTGTATCCCCAACTCTTATCATGATGCCTGCAACCTCACAAATATTTAATAAAAACTTGTTGATTGATTGAGAGATAAGGCAGATAAGATTTTCATCTATACCAGAAGTTCTTCACCTGGGGCATATGAACTTGTTTTTTAAAAAAAAAATATTTCGATGACTATTTTGAATGGAATTGGTTTCCTTTTTAATTCTAAATATTTAAAAACATTACTCTGAGAAAGGATCTGTAAGTGTCAGCTGCCTGCCAAAGAGGTCCATGACACAAAAAAAGATAAGAAATCTAGATCTATACTGATTCTTGGGCAGTGGTCATAGGTCTAGCTGAATGTTTTAGGATCTAGAGATAATAGGATTAGACAATGAGGAAGAGAGAGATTCTCCCCTTTAGAAGCAGGTCTCCTTTCTCCAGGATAATTTGGAAACCTACCTAGAAAGGGTTTGGGGTACCAAAGCGTGGAATTGTTGCTGTAGTTTTGCTTTCTTATGATAGGAAGGAGATGAAACTGTCTTTACATAAGTATGTGAAATGCACAATCAACTGAAAAAAGGAATTTCTTAGCTAAGTGGCAATTTTAAGTCCTTGGATGAAGGTGAGGAAGAATCTTCACCTAAAAATATGGAAGCCACTCAGTAGGAGCTTCCAAAAGGACAAGTATTTGGTCTTATCCCCCTCTTAAGAAGTTTTTTCCTGGTGGGTCAAAGAACATTTGGTGAGTGGTGGTTTGGTGTGAATTTCAGTATTGATTGAGTCCATAGAATAATTGTATACAAGAAGCTCTTAGTTACTTTGCTATAGAGGACTCTGACCAGTAATGAACATTCCTGACTCTTGGCAATATCTTCATTGTTACTGTGACTCTGATGTACCTGATGTTGCTCCAATTTAATCA
This sequence comes from Gracilinanus agilis, assembly GCF_016433145.1. Classification (NCBI taxonomy): domain Eukaryota; kingdom Metazoa; phylum Chordata; class Mammalia; order Didelphimorphia; family Didelphidae; genus Gracilinanus; species Gracilinanus agilis. Next base: position 542,921,756 of record NC_058131.1, on the reverse strand, counting down.
TCATTGGGAGACCCAAAATAATGATACTGTAAACTTCCATAGCCCTCTCACTCTTTCCCTGCTCTCCCCTTCACCCCACTGAATGGATTGCACTGTTATTTTTATTTATCGATTTATTTTTAAATTTTTATTTTTATTATCATGCAAAACATACTTCCCTGTTGGCCATTGTTTTCAGAGTACACTCAGACAAAACCAAAATCCCAAAACAAAGCTGTAAATACACTGATGTGAAAGATAGTATGCCTTGATTCACATTCATCCATTCCCCATCATAAGCCTTTCAGGATTGTCCCAAATCATTGCTATGCTGAGGGTAGTCAAATTTTCACAGCTGATCATCATATAATATTGCTGTTGTGTACAGTGTTCTCCTGGTTCTGCTTATTTCACTCTGCATCAGTTATTGCAGATATTTCCAGAATTTTCTTGGATTGTACTTCATTCATTTATTTATTTGTTGTTTGGGGTTTATTAATTACTTTATTTTATTTTAAAAATAAGCTACAGTCTTTGGTTTATATTTAAGTCATTTTTTACATATAATTAAAATATTTTCCCATGGTTATATAACTCACGTTCTTCTCCCTCCCCTCTTCCATCCCCATTTCCAGAGTCAATAAGCAATTCCACTGAATTATACATGTACCTTCACTCAAAGCTCATTTCCACTTTGTTCATTTTTGCAATAGAGCATTGGATTGTACTTTTAAAGAGACTTTTATACTATGTGATGTTTTTGTCTTTTTAAAAAAAATTGTCTTGTCATCCCTTCCTTTAAGTACTACTTCTGATAATCTCTTCAGGTCAAAGTTGTATTTTGCTTTTTTAAAAAAATTAATAATAAGAGTGGGATAATGTAAAAGAAATATCTATTTTTAAATAGGTTGGAAAAATAGATATTTCTTTTACCTTTTTGAAGAGGTCAAACCAACCTTAAGGATCAATCCTTAGTCTGCCCACTAACACTTTCTTGGTAAAAAGAGTCTGTGTAAAGTTCTGTGGGAGGTCTAGAGCTTTACCCAAAAGTTGAAAGATTGCACCAATAGCAACAGCTAGTTCAGTTTTCCTTTTGCAGGAAGGTGATGGCTTAACTATTTGAGTGCCTTTATATGTTTCTATACTAAACAAGTCCTCAAAAAGAAAATTCTATTTTTCCTTTGCACCAAAAGTGCAAAAGATGTAAAGGAATCAAAAAAATCTCTTTCTGAGTCCCATAACTGATATACATGTAGTACTTGGCATACTTGTACGTGTCTAGTGACCAAGTGACTCATTTGGGGAAATCTGGACATGAGTTACACATGAACTTTATTTTAGAGGTTTCTTTGAGTAATTCCAGATAGACAGCAAATGACCTTTAGAGTTCAGCACTCAGGATCAAACTTGGTCCACGTGAGGAAGCTAGAGTCTTGTGGGTGAGGTAGGGTTAGCTTAGATACAAAATTATAGATACTTAAAATGTGAAATATAATGGAAGCATCAGGGATGCCTCCATGATTTGAGCTTCTCCTAGCCTTTTGCTAATGGGCAGGCACATCCAGTTGGTTCTGGTTGGTCCTTAGTCCTTTAGCGGAGACCAGAGCAGGTGGACCCCTGGAAAGGGTCAGAGTACATGCTCATTTTCAAGGGAAGTCTCCAACCAGAAGACCCTGTAATGGACTTTGCAGAAATCTCCCTAATGCTCCAGGTACAGAAATATTTGGCTTTTAAGTGTTCTTTTTATATGACTCTAAAAGATATAGAAATTATGGACTAGAGGACAGAACAGACTATTCATATTGAATTGAAAATTGAATTGAAAGAGACTTGGATTTTATTACTTCTGTAAAAAGAGGTAAATAAGCCACTTGACTTTTCAGCTTTAGCTTCTTTTTGTTGTGTCATTTGTATGACGATTTAAAGGTTTATATGATCTCATTTTAGCCTTGAAATAAGCTGATGATGTAAGCATTCCAGGTATCATCACCATTTTTCAGATAGTGTTTTCAAAGGATGCTGGGAAATAAAAACTTCAGGATGGACAGAAATAGCAACATTTGTGCCTTTAGTAGACTAAGAGTGATAGGAAATGGCTTGGTGAGATGGAACCCACTTTCCCTGGACAAACAGGATGGGATAGTCTGGGCTTGGGGAGTCTCTTTTGGGAGGGGAATGAGAATAAGTTCTTTCCAGACTTAATGTGCTCTGTAACCTTGCTAGAGGCACAGAACCTCTCCTAGAAACAGTCGGAGCATCTATATTCCAAAGTAGGCAGAATAATAACAGAAAATAATAGTAGGTACCAGATGTTCAGATTAACAATCAGCCATTCAGGGGAGTGGAAAAAGACTGGATAAGAGCTATTCCCACGGGGTGGGAATGAGAATTAATATGACAATAATAGCTTAAGTTTATATACTGCTTCATGTGTAAAACAAAACAAAACAAAACAAAGCAACTTTTTAATACTTTATCTCATTTAATCCTTATGACAACCATGAGAGCAGTGCAACTCTAAAAATCTCCATTTTACAAATGAGGAAGTGTATATTTCTTTTGTGTAAGGTGTGGTTGAAATGATTGAAAACTGGAAAAAATATAACTGTTCAGAATTTTGTTGTTGTTCAGTTGTCAGTCATGTTTGACTCTTTTCAACCCTATTTGGGATTTTCTTGGCAAAGATATTCAAGTGGTTTGCCATTTCCTTCTCTAGTTCATTTTGCAGATGAAGAAACTGAGGCAAAAGGGTTAAATGACTATTCCAGGTTGAGAAGTGTCTGAAGTCAGATTTGAACTTAGGAAAAGGAGTCTTCCTGACTTTGGGCCAGCACTCAATCCACTTTGCCACCTCATTATCTCTGTCTAGAATTAGAATTAAAATATTTGTCTTGTGAGAGCTATTATGAAGCCCAATGGTAATAATGGGCATAAAGCTCTTTGAAAACCTCAGAGGGAGCTAAGTAGATTGAAAGCCAGGCTTGGAGATGAGAGGTTCAAATCTAGCCTCAGACACTTCCTAGCTTTATGACCCTGGGCAAGTCATTTAACCCCCATTGCTTAACCCTTACAACTCTTTTGCCTTGGAACCAACACACAATATTAATTCTAAGATAGAAGATAAAGGTTTAAAAAAAAAAGAAAGAAAGAAAAGCTTAAAGGGTACTACAAAAATTATTACCAAGTCAAACATTTGCTTTTTGCTCATGAGGAAACTGAGACTTAAAGAAGTTCAGTGAACCACATAATTAGTAGAACCAGAATTCAAAAGTAAGGTCCTCTGATTCCTAACCCAGTACTCTTTCTCTTTTTATTTTTTTAAACTTAAATTTTATTTTACTTTTAATTGATCTGCCTTCTCTCCTTCCCACATCCCCCTTCTACCCATCCTCCCCACAACTGTGAAAACAAGAGAAACAAAATCCCTTACTACAAACATGTAAAGTCAAGCAAAATAATATTGGGGCAGCACAATGGATAGAGTGCCAGGCCTGGACTCATGAGGACCTGGGTTCAAATCTGACCTCAGAAACTTTCTGGCTGTGTGATTCTGGGCAAATCACTTAATCTCAGTTACCTAGCCCTTGCCACTCTTCAGCCCTAGAATTGATATTCTATTAAAACAGAAGGTAAGGATTTCCAAATAGAAAAATAAATTACTGTATTGTCCATGTCCAAATCTCTATATCTATATTCTCTGAATCTCTTACCTCTATCAGGAAGGTGAGTGGCATGTTCCATTATGGATTCCTGTGCCCATTATGATTCCTCTGGAATCGTGGTGTGTCATCGTGTCAACCAGAGTGCCCAAGTTGTTCGACATTGTGTGTCTTGCCAGTACAGTTGTTGTAGAATTACAATATCCTTTAGTCTGCATCAATTTACATAAATATCTTCCCAGATTTGGAAGACTTATGGGAATTGGTATAAAGTGAAGAGAGAAGAAATATGGAGAATAACTTTTTAGCTAACAATAATATGTAAACATAATCAACTACAAAAGACTCGGGAACTCAGATCAGTACAATGACCTACCACAAGTCTATCCACCTCCAGATGGAGAAGTTGGTAGACTCGGTGCAAATTGAAGCATGGTTTTTTTTTTCCTCTTTTTTTTTGGAATATGGCTAATGTGGAATTTGTTTTGTATGACTTCATATTTGTAATGGGTTTTCTATTTCTTGCTTTCTCAATGAGTGGAAAAGAGAGTGGTGGGGGGAATAGAGAAAATTTGGATCTGAAAATAAAACAAAATATAAATGAAAATTAGAAAAAAATCTTCCCAAGTTTGTCTGAAACTCTCCCCTTCATCAGTTCTTATGGCACAACAGTATTCCATCACATTCACATGCAATGACTTGTTCAGCAATTCCATAATTGAGGGGTACTCCCTTACTTTCTAATTCCTTGCCACTACACAAAGAACTGTTAAAAATATTTTTCAACCTACGGATCCTTTTCCTGTCTTTGATCTCTTTGGAATTAGGAATAGTAGTCATTGGATCAAAGAGTATAGCCAGTTTAATAGCATTTTTTTCCTTTATCATTTCAAATAATTTTCTAGAATCCAGTGGTCCTTCTATTATATCATAGGAAACCTTCATAGACAGCATAAAGACACTCAACCAAAAAGCTTTTATTAAGTGTGTATTATGTTCATACTAAATAATACAATATAACAGTAGCTGGGATTGGTCTCTTCCCTTTACAATTCATTTAGAGTACTTCTTCTAGATCTTTTGGTTTTGGTTCCAAATTGTAATTTCAACTGGAATAGAAACCACCCTCTACCACTCTGAATCAGCAACATTTTTTGCAATTTATAATCTTATATAGTTACCTAGAAAATCACATTTTGTGCAAGACAGAGAATTTGGGTAGCTAGTTGTGGCATGGAGAGAGCACTAGACCTAAAGTCAGGAGCTGAGTTAAAATCTAGCCTCAAACACTAGCTCTGGGACCCTGAGCAAGTCAGTTAACTTCTATTTGCCTCAGTTTCCCCATCTGGAGATAATAACCTACTTCCCAGGATTGCTGTGAGTATAAAAGGAGATAATATTTAGAAAATGCTTTGCAAACCTTATATGTTTGCATGTTAATTATTATTATTATTATTATTATTATTATTAACAAGGTATTTTCTAGGCAGTAGGAAGAAAAAGACAGAAATGAATAAATCTCTGTCCCCCCAAATCTTGTTCTATTAAGGAAACAACATATATATGGAAAAGCAAAATTAAGTTGAGATATAAACCAACAAAGACAAGAGACAGAAACAGAGAGATAATGCCAATGCTAACCCCTTGGGGTCTTTGGGAAAAGAGAAGGTTGTGGGACCAACAAAGGCTTCTGGTAGGTGTTGGCATCTGAGCTGTGCTTTGAAGATAAGATGAAAGGACAACACTCATTCCTCCCCTTGTCCCCCCTTTCACTCATTTTGGCAAACTTATTCTCTATCCTGTGTAAGTGAGTTGGCATTATTTTACCATTTGTAAAGGGTTCTTTCAGTGTTTTTAGTACACTCTATTCCAGCCACTCCAGTGTCACCTCATTTTGAATGGCATCTCCCTGGGACCAGAGGAAACTCAGTAGGGACAGTGGGTGTTCTGGGTGCATTGTAATGCAAAAGGTCATCCAACTGAAAACAAAAGGGCAGGTGGGCCTGGAAGGCCTGGAACTAAAACCATAGTTCCCAGTTGAATGTTGATGTTATCTGGGGAGAGGAAGTACAGAAATACTCACACAATCCTCAGGAATGTGAATTGAGTATTGAAGCCAGATAGAGGTTGGGACTAGAAAACGAAAGCTAAGTCAAGTTAAAAAAAAAAAAGTTACTGGACTTTATTTGGAGAGGGATTCACAAAATGAAACCCAGGTCCTTTTTTAAAGTAAGATGTCAAAAGCAGATTTAGGCACAAGTGACAAGGTAGCAGTCTTAGACATGGATCTGTCTATTTGAAGGTTTTGAACACAGCACTGATAATACTGAAATGTTGTTTGTCTTTCCTTTTCAAAGAGGACCAATGGCATCAAAGAGGACCAGTGGCATCAAAGAAAGAGGACCAATGGCATCGAGGGGTGATGTCTTGACTTAGCAGAGTTGCACGGAATTGTTCGTCTCACTCTCTTTTCCAGAGCCATTGAGGACTAGAGGCAAGATGGAAGTCAAGATAACTGGCCATGGTTCAGAATGAAGTGGATGATCTTCGTGTCCTCAATGCTTGACCGAGCTCTTAAGTACTCCACAATGTTGGCTTCACCTGTGGCTCCAAGAAGCTGTAGCATGAATAGCTACCACATCCCAATAAAACTGTCTAAATCAATTTGAGGATTAGGGAGATGTCTACCCCAAGCATGTGAAGACTTTCCTGATGGAAAGGTTGGATGAGAATAATAATACTATAATGCTTCTGGAATTCAAAGGAATTAGTTGAGCTAGTTCAAAAATACTGAAGAGAGGAAGGTCAGGTAGCCCTGTGGGTTAGTTATCTGTGCATAGAGGAATGTCCTGAACCGTCTCTACTCATCTTCCTCCACACTCCAACTAGCCTTTTGTTTGTAAATTGGTCCAAGAGGAGGTTACTTTGAGAGTCTGAGTGACTCAGTGCAAATAGCACCAATGAGGCAAAAACAATGCAGGCGTGTCTAACCAATGATGGGCTAGCAGTAGAACTGGCTTGTCAGTAATAAGGCTGATCCATTGAAAATAATTGTTTCAATGAAGATCCTCAGGATTTCCCTGCTAACTGAGAGATAAGGGATGGGGTTCATCCTAGATATTAGATTTGGTTCCACAGTTGTAATTCACTAGCTTAGTAGATGAGATCATTGGCCTTTATTTGATCAGGATCCAAGCAATCTCATCAATCCTTTCTTCCAAATACACATAGAGAAATAAAAATTTTTTTTTAATAAATTTTATTTTTTAGAAAAATTTTCCATGGTTACATGACTCATGTTCTTACTTTCCCCTTCACCCCCCTTCCCCATAGACAATGCACATTTCAACTGGTTTTAACATGTATCACCTATCAAGACCTATTTCCATATTATTGATAGTTGCTTTGGTATAGTCATTTCTTTCGAGTTTACATCCCCAGTCATGCCCACATCAACCCATGTGTTCAAGCAGTTGTTTTTTTTCTGTGTTTCCACTCCTGCAGTTCTTCCTCTGAATGTGGATAGTTTTCTTTCTCATAAGTCTCTCTGAATTGTACTGGGTCATTGCATTGCTGCTAGTACAGAGGTCCATTACATTTGATTTTACCACAGTGTATCAGTCTCTGTGTTCAATGTTCTTCTGGCTCTGCTCCTTTCACTCTGCATCAATTCCTGGAGGTCTTTCCAGTTCACATGGAATTCCTCCAGTTTATTATTTCTTTGAGTGAGAAATAAAATTTTAACGCAGATACCAAACACATACCTTTTTTTTTTATGCCTGTGTCTTATTGAGTTCTACCTGAATGTTTCAGGGTCCAGCCTGTATAGCTACTAACTTTGCCATCTTCGGACACACCAAAACTCCATTTGTTGAAGTATCATTAGATTAGAAAAGTTTTACCTGTTTTGGAAATGGATGTGGTGAGATGATTTCTTCCTTTTCATACTATGGGATGCTGGAGAGTGCTGTGCTAAAAAGCCATTGGGGTGTACTTAGGAAATGCTGGCTTTCTTTACTGAGGCTTTTCTTCCCTTACTTCAAGTTATTATTAATAAATCTTATTAAATATAATACTTGGAATATTTGGATATTAATTTTTAATCTTACAATGCAATGGAGGCTGAGCCATGCAAGATTTATAAATTATCATAGTTATTCATTTCTTTAGAGAGAAACCTGGATTGAAGCCCTATGAGAAAAGACTTAGAACTGTGGGACTTAGGGAGGTCTCATGTATGGAGGGACTTGGGACTTGATTGTACCCATGCAGTTCTTTGAGTTGGTAGCTCAGTCCACGGAGCACCATTTGGTGGCTTACCCAGTGACCCAATAGTCCTTCGAGCAAATCTCTTAGTACCAACACCTTATTTTACATTTTTAAAAAATTGTGATTATACACCTAGGTTATACGGGCAACATGACATGAAGACTGGGCATAGGATCATATATTTAGATATGATCTGCTTGGAGGTCATTTGTTCTAATCCTTGCATTTTATAGATGGAATGAGGTCTAGGTGCATGACTTGCCCATGCTAGCACAGGTAGTAAGTGGTAGAGTTTAAATGGAAACCTGGTTCTTCTGGCTCTAGCTCTGTAATTCTTTCTGCTATGCTGTTGTGCCCCATCACAATAAATTCAATTCATTTAAAATGAAAATATATTTTCACATGTGTTCTATTGGCCTCAGATCCTACACTTAGTTGTGTCATTGTCGTTTCATTCTTTTTTCGTCATGTCTGATTCTTTGTGACCTCTTTTGGGGATTTTCTTGGTAAAGATGCTGGAATGGTTTGCCATTTCCTTCTCCAGCTCATTTTAGAGATGAGAACATTGAGACTTAAAGGGTTAAGTAATTTGTCCAGAGTCACATAGCCAAAAAGTATCTGAGTCATACTTGAACTCAGGTCTTCAAGGAAAGGCTATTTGGAGAGGGACTTTATTTTTGGATCTGTAGTCCAAAGATGGCATTGGTTTTCTTGGTTATTAGGCCATACTGTTGATTCATATTGAATTTGTTATCCATGGGTATGCAGAGTTTAGTTTTAAAACCAAATAACGTTTACACAAATTCATCTGTTATCTATTCAAAAATTGAGGTCCAGAGTGATGATATGACTTATTAAAAGTCATGCAAGTAGTATAGTGGTGTGCACACTAACGAGGACATATAAAATAATTTAAAAATTAATTGACTTCCATGATAAATCTTACAACATTTTAATGTATGACAAAAAACTTTTCATATGTAATATCTATTCCTATTTTGCTATAGTCATTTGTTTCACATGATTTGGTAGAGAGTAGACAATTTTTTTGCTACCTATTCTTTAATTCTTCATCATAAAACCATACTTTTGTCATGCTAGATCTTAAGCATACCTTTAACAAGTTGTACATCTTCCCAAGTCTAATCTTGATTATAGGCCATAGGTTTTCTTTCTATTTATTTATTTATTTTAAGCATTCATTTAAAAAATTTTTGAGTTCAAACTCTCTTTTCCTCTTGCGACCTCACCCATCTATTGAGAAGGCAAGCAATAGGATATCAATTATATGTGAAGTTATGCAGAATATATTTCCATATTTGCAATGTTGCAAAAAATTCAATAAAAACAAGAAACATAAAGTAAGAAAAGTATGCTTCATTCTGTACTCAGAGTTCATCTGAGTCTCTCTTTGTAGGTAGATAGCATTTTTCTTCAGGGGTCCTTTGAAATTACTTGATCAGAATAGCTAAGTTCTTCATATTTGATCATCTTTACAATATTGCTGTTACTACATACAATGTTCTTCTAGTTTTGCTCACTTTACTTTGCATCAGTTTATTTAACACAGGTTTTTCTGAAACCATTCTTCTTGTCATTTCTTAAAGCACAATAATATTCCATCACAATTATATATCACAACTCATTCAGCCATTCCATGATTGTTGAGCATTCCCTCGATATCCAATTCTTTGCCACCCCATAAATAAGAAGTTTGAATACAAATAGTTTTTGTACATGTAGGTCTATTCCCCCTTTCTTTGATCTTTTTGGTGCATAGACCTAGTAATATAATTGTGGATTAAAGGGTACACACAAGCCTATATGTTTTTCAATGGGGTTTAAAATAGATAAGTTCCCAGGCCAGAGAAACATGGTTATCTCTAATTTTTAAATAAATTTCCTAAGCTTTTGTGATGTGTCACATGGTTCAAGGCCATGTCGCAGTACTCCACCTTTGTTTGGGAATTTCTGTAATACTGGAATAATTCTTTATATCAATATATGGATCAGAGTTCCTTATTCTCTCAATAGGAACAAGACTTCCAGTCACTGGAAGTAAAAAAAAAATCCCTAAAACATTTTTAGGGTGAATATTTTGCTGTCTAATGAGCATGTCCAACTCTTATAGGCTCATCTGAATTTCTGACAATTTTTGTATAGTATTGGATAAAAAATGGAGTTTCCTCAGTGAAAAATACTGGAAAATATTTTCAAATCTTCGGTACTTCAGACTTAGTATAGTCTTCACTGTGATGTGTGTGTGTGTGTGTGTGTGTGTGTGTGTGTGTGTGTGTGTGTTTTCCATAGCAGCAGTTATCAGCTGTCAGATTGTCCTTCTCTTTGGTCTCCCAACTTCAAGAAGACTATCCCTACACTCCATGAGAAACAACAACAATCCCAGCAGTAAAGGTCTTTATAATAATTTGTCAGTTTCTGACATTGTTTTTTTTCTTTTTTTATTACTTTCCTTTGTGCTTCATCCTAGGTTTGAATTATTTTTGAAGTCCGATTTCCCTGTATCAACAGCTGCTGCAACATTTCTAATAGTCGTTGGAGTATACTCTTGTAAGAGTGACAACTTTTCCAAGTTTCTTTGGAGTCACATCCATTCTTTAAAAAACACAGAATTAAAAACACAGCAAAAGAGGGATGCGTGTAAAGCAAGAAACCCAGCATTTAGCTGACAGAGAGCTGCTCAGTCCAGTTTCATTTGGTCAAGGTCAGATGATCTGAATCAGGCTAGTGTCAGCAGAAGCATACATGAGTAATTCACATGCCAGTGTAAATAGCAGACTTGGGATCTGAACCCAAATCCTTTAAGAGTATATTTCCTAGAAGAAATTTACATATTTCCTAGAAGGCTTGCAAAGCACTTTCCAAATATTATCCCGTTTTATACTCACAACAACTCAGGGAGGTAAGTGTTATCACCTTCATTTTATAGATGAAGAAACTGAGGCAGGCTGAAATGAAATGACTTACACAAGATCACACAACTAGTTACTATCTGAGGCTAGATTTGATCTCAGGTCTTCCTGACCTCAAATCTAATTCTCTATCCAATGTGCCATCACCAGGCTGCCTCTGATTCCAAATTCAATTTGCTTTCCATTGTATCAGGTGACATTTGTCATTGTTGTTCAGTTGTTTCAGTCACGTGTGTGCCTCTGTTTGGGATTTTCTTGGCAAAAATACTAGAGTGGTTTGCCATTTTCTTCACTAGCTTGCTTTATAGATAGGGAACCTGAGGTGAAGGTGGTTAAGTGACTTTCCCAGGGACACACAGCTATTAAGTGTCTGAGGTTAGATTTGAACTCAGGTCTTCCTAATTCCAGCCCTGGCATTCTATCCATTTTGCCACCTAGCTGCCTTATCAGGTGATTATTTCACAGTCATTATTTCACTACATGGTTATTGGGTCATGAATAGCAACAGATCTTGCTATAATTAATATTGCCCTTATATACTTCCATGTCTCTTCTCTTTGTTATTCCCCTCCCTCTATCCCCTCTCCTCCAGCATCCACAATCTTCTTGACTTGACAGTTTCTTTTACTAACAGAGTTCTAATCTTCATCATAATTCTTGAAAAGCTAAGCCTTGGGTCTTTGGAACATAATTATCAGTTAGCTCTGCTCCCTGTTCTTCATTCTGACTCCTTCTAGCCCAAAGATAGTGTCCTACAAGTAGGAAGGTCTGGAAAAACTGCAAAGTGATGATGAATGGCTATTGATTGATTGATAGCTGATGACCCACACTACACCTCTCTGGCTCTATTTCCTCATCTGTAAAATAAAAGGGTTGAAGAGAATGATCTGAGGTCCTTTCCTTATCTAAACCCAATAGTCCAACACTTCACCTTTAGTGCTTTTAGGGTTTTGGTAACAATAATAAAGATTAAACTAATAATGATACTTCCCCATTTCTATAGTAGCTTAAGAGATTTGCTTAATTTTTTTTTGCTTAATTATCTTATTTGATTTTTGTAATAAAAGTGAAAAAGATGTTATGATAATCTTCATTTTATAGATAGGAAAACTGAGTCTCAGAGGTTGAGTCTTGAGCAGAATTACAGAGCTAGCGAGTAACTGAATTGAGATTTGAATCTAGGTCTTTTTGTCTTCATTTTCAGCTTCAACAAATCTGTGATTTCATCAGAAAATCAGATTCCTATCATCCTATGAAACCTACGAAATGGAGCAATACTAACCAGTAGGACCATTTAGCTGGCATGATTTGAGGGGTACCTGAAAGGTCCTCCCATGCCAAGACATCTTCCGTATGGTCTTGAAATTGTTAATGAATTAAACAATTGAGGAAAGGAGTGGATGCTCATGGGGCCAGATTTCAACCCCTTCTTTTCAACTCATATATAAACTCCTTTGGTATAGGTGTTAGGTAAATCCTATGCATGCCCTCTGGCTAGAGAAACAAGAAAACATACTTCTCAATGCCGATGACATGGTTTATATAATCTAAGAGCAATCTAAAGAAAAAACTCTACCCTCTGGCCAACATCCAGCAGACAAAGGAGCTTGAATTGTTGTATGCTGTAATACATTTAGATGCATTATAACATTTAAAGAGATGAGTTGTGTTCCTGTTGGATCATCAGCAAGCAATATACATGACTAGACCGCATTACATCAGCTCTACATTACATCCCCCTCCTCCTCCTCTCTCAGCTAAAGAGCTTGTCTTTTTCTTTCCTGAAAAAATTGAGGCTACTCATAGTGAATTCCCTTGTCTCCCCTTTTTTATCTGGGAAATCCACGGACATCATTCTCCACTCGCTACTTGCCAAAACCAGTCTCTCTACATGTGTCAGTACACTGGTTGCCTCTTCAATCGTCATTCTCTCTTGGTTTCCCCTTTCTTTCTCTCCCTCTTTCCCTTCCTCTCAACCTCTGTCTCTGTCTCTCTCTGTCTCTCTCTCTGTCTCTCCCCCATAGAATACCTCTCTTTCTTCAAAATGTAGCTTAAGCACAACCTTCTATACCAGTGGTTCCCAAACTTTTTTGGCCTGCTGCCCCTTTCCAGAAAAAATAATACTTAGCACCCCCTGGAAATTATGAAACTATTTATTGAACTCAGAAGAGAATGTAATACAAAAAAAAAAAAATGTGGGCATCACCGCCTCCTGGATTGCTGCAGCACCCACCAGGGGGCGGTGGTGCCCACTTTGGGAATCACTGTTCTATAGGAAGCCTTTCAAGATCTTTCTCCACAAGGCTAGTAGTGCCCTCTCTCCCAAGCTACATATTCATTCCTTTATATTTATTCTGCATATACTGTTTTTAATGTACATGCCTCCTCTCTTGAGAGACTGTATGCTCCTTTAGAATAGGGTTGGTTTTGTTTTTCTTTTTTGTGTCTCTAGTATCTAGCATAGTGCCTGATCTAGTAGGTATTTAATAAATGTTTGTTAACCAATCGATGATTATTTATTGAATAGCTCCCTGCAATTATGATTCAGTTTAATGTCTTTTCTTCTTACATAGAGTTGACATAAGAAATATCTAGTTGATCCACTTTTCTATGTCATTTGCAAAATTGTTGCTAATGATATGGTCCATTATGTAATCTAATGCTCCTTATAAATTGATACAGGCAACAAATATCTTTTTTTTTTTAAAAACCCTTACCTTTTGTCTTAGGATCAATACTGTGTATTGGTTCCAAGGCAGAATTGGGGTAAGGGCTAGGCAATTGGAGTTAAGACTTGCCTAGAGTTACACAGGTAGGAAGTGAATGAAGCTAAATTTGAACCCAAGACCTTACTTTTCCAGGCTTGGCTCTCTATTAGTGAATCACTTAACTGCCTCCAACAAATATCTTTCTGAATTCAGTGGTAAGAAAATGTTTGTCTCTGAAAATGAATTTGCATGCTTTCTTTTGCTGAACTTTTATTATTATTATTATTACATAAACTTTTACTGGTCTTTGTGGTACCCTCTTTCCCTTAGCTTTCAGGAAATTCAGAGCTAAATTCTGGGCTCAACAGCTATAATTAACTCATTTCAGATGCCTGGTAATCTTTATGCTTCTCTTCTTTTCATTGTTATTTTTTTGCTCTGTCTTCATTTTTAATTGTCTCTTTTGCATTATGTTTGGTTTTATAAACCATAGGTAGCCTGTGAAAGTTAAATGAATAAATGTATAACGTCTTGGCCAAAGGGAGCTCCATTTGTGTAGGAAACTCTCTGAGTGATGTAGATCAACAACCTGCCAGTAATTTATAGTCTTCAAAAGATCCCCAGGACCCTGAGAGATTAAGTGGTGCCTGGTCACAAGGCCAGGAGATGTCAGCGGCACAGATCTAAACTTCTGACTTTCCTTACTCCAAGAAACCCTCTATCCACTGCCAGATTTTTTTTTCTAGGATCGATGAAGTCCATTTTAGAGGTAGGATGTTCAAAAAAAGGAAGTATCTTAAAAAAAGGCTACTGTGAACATGCACACGATTTCAGATAGGAAATATTTTCTTATTTTAATGTAAGTGCCAAATCATATTCTATTATAAAACAATTTTCTTTTAGCTTATTAGACGGTTTGAATTTCCCTTATCATCATCATTTGCCATTAAGCTATTACTGTCTTCATTGAGTTCTATATAAGACACTGAAAGCATTCCAAAGCTTGATAGAAATGATTTTTAAAAATAGCTGTTGTTTGGAATTATCTGTATCACTATCGTCCTTAGTGAGGATGATAGATTTTTGACTATATTAGGAATATTCTTGGCTTTTAAAAAGTGCATCTATGATAAGAGTTCATGAGTGAGTAGATTTTGTTTTAAAGAATATCTTTTCCTTTGAATCAAACAAAAATTTTTCTAATCCAATGGGTCTTTTTAGCCAATCACTTGGAGACAGAGATTCCTGAAAGTACTCTCTCTACTCAGAATAAAGGCATTTGGAAGAGCATGCTTTAGACGCCCCTTGCCACAACAAATGACATTGGCAACATTCTGTCTTGAAAAGATCTCGTGCTGAGCAAATAGGATGTCTCTATAGAAATTACTAAGTCGATATGCTGACCCCCAAAACCACACCATCCTGCCATATCAGGCTACTCGGGAAACCCAAAGTGAAAAAACCATATGTATAAATAGATGAATATCACCCAGACGACCATAGAAGAGTGTTTGTGAGGAGGCTGAAAGATATAACTGATGAGGATTTATGGAGAACTTCAAAGACACACAGGAGTAAAAGATGTCAGAGAAATTTATTCTAGGAAAAGATATGGGTTGGTCATATGATGAAGATGAAAAAGGACTGGTGGGTAGCCAGTGTTTCTCTCCTAATGTCAGAAGAAACTGAGGAAGATCTCCAGTGGATGGACTTGCCCTGGAAAATTTATGGGAGAATCACACATCATAGCTCAAAAATCTAGAGCTTCAAAGGACCTGAAAAGGCCATGTAAGGCAACCCTTCACTTTAAAAATGAGGAAACTAAGGAAATGAGCAGGAGTTGCAAAGCATGGGCAGGCATTGGAGGCTTGAGGTCTGCATCATTGGAGGGAACATGCATGGGATCATAGATTTAGAACTGAATTTAAAGCTGGAAAGGACCCCAGAGACCATTGAATAAAACTTCATTCTTTTACAGATGAAGAAACTGAGACCCAGGGAGGTTACATGATACCTAGAACTAGTAAGTGTCACAAGGGGAACTTAAATTCAGGTCCTCCTGACTCAAAGTCCAGGGTCCTTGTCTACTACATCTTGCTATCTTTTATCTACACCTGTGGGATTAGAGATAGAGTATTGAATATAGACATGCATTTAAACACATCCTTTTTTAAAGACCCCTACAATACAATACTGTGTATTGGCTCCAAGGCAGAAGAGTGGTAAAGGCTGGGCAATGAGGGTTAAGTGACTTGCCCAGGGTCATACAACTAGGAAGTGTCAGAGGCCAGTTTTGAACCCGAGTCCTTTTGTCTCCAAAGCCTGGCTCTCTATTCCTTGAGTCTCTTAGCTGCGCACCATCTAGGATGTTTCGAAGTCATTTTGTGAAATGAGAAATTGACCAAGCAACATACACTTATGTTCCAAGGCAACTCTAAAACATACTTCAACCTATAAAAATCAAATTTTTAGGAAAAGGTAGAAGAGAAAACTAGTCTGAGGCTTTTATCTTAAGTACAGGAGCAAGATTTCTCTACAGAAATGCAGATCAGTTAAAGAGGCAGATAAACTTTCTTTAATGGGTTCCTATCACAATATAGAATTCTTCTATCATATTCTCCCTATGTAATAAAATCTTTCCAAATACACTATTAGGGATTGCTCTTAGTAGGAGAAAAAAAGGGAATTGTGAGTGATTTATTAGGGAAACAGTTAAGAAGTCTCCCCAATGGTATAATAAATTGCCAAAGCATACTTGCTTTGTAAAACAGAAAGTACAAATTTTTGCAAATAGAAAATCTGAATCCATTTCGATTTCTCTAGATGACATTTCGGTTTCAATCAAGCTAGACTTACCCAACACAAGGTAATTCAGAGAGGGAGGAGCACTAACTTCTGGGATAGAGATGGAGAGAGGGGTGAGGGGGTATTTTTTTAAACCCTTATCTTCTGCCTTAGAATCAATATTCTGTATTGGTTCCAAGACAGAAGAGTGGTAAGGGATAGGCAGTGGGGGTTAAGTGACTTACCCAGGGTCACCCAGCTGTCTGAGGGCATATTTGAACCCAGGACCTCCTGTCTCTAGGCCTGGCTTTCAATCCACTGAGCTACCCAGCTGCCCCAGTTAGCTGGTTTCCTAATAGCTTGTTGTTGTTTTTTTAATCTAGACCTGTGATTTCATTGATATAGGTAAGGAAACTACTTCTACCAAAGCATTAGGACAACTGCTTTGATACTGAAGAATATTGCTTGGGTTCAATAAGAGATAAAGCAATTTGTTGAGGTTCAGTGACTAACTCAGTTAAGACTTAAAAGCTCAAGTGAACCAGATGCCGTATCATTACTTCTTCAGGCTATCTCTTCCACTTAAAAAATTTGCTGTCATTGAGTCATTTTCACTCTTTGTAACCCCATTTTGGGATAAATGATATTGCAAAGATATTGGAGTGATTTGCCATTTCTTCTCCAGCTCATTTTACTGTGAAGAACTGAGAGGGTTAAGTGACTTGCCCAGGGTCATATAGCTAGTAAGTGTTTGAGGCTGGATTTAAACTCATGAAGATGAGTCTTCCTGATTCCAAGCCCAATGCTCTATCCTCTGTGCCACTGAGCTGCCCTCTTAAAAAATACAAGTATTAAACTAAAGGAAAATTGCTTGGGATACAAATCATCCTGGATTCTGTTGTAAGCACTCTCATATCCAATTAAAAAAAATACATGCCCTATTATTGGCAGAGGAGGAGTACGGAAGTATATCATCCTTTAGTCTCTCAGTTATGGATGGATTCCTGGTAAAACATATTAACAATCCTGAAATACAGCTATGGCAGGTACATAGAATTTCAGTACAAATAAGCAGGAGATAAAATGCAAAAATATGGATCTGCCTTCAAGGAGCTCACATTCTCATAGAAGAAACAACCATCGTTCACCTTCAGAGGGAAGGTACTAGCAGTAGAGACTGAGGTCATTGTTTTTGAATCAAATCTTTTTTTTTTTTTTTTTTTAATAGGCAATGGGGGTCAAGTGACTTGCCCAGGGTCACACAGCTGGGAAGTGTCTGAGGCCAGTTTTGAACCTATGGCCTCCTGTCTCTGGGCCTGGCTGCTCTCTACTCACTGAGCTACCCAGCTGCCCCCTTGAATCAAATCTTGAGGAAGGCCAGGGAGCCAGGGGGCAGAAAGAAGGGCATTCTACACGTGAAGTAGTGAAAAAGCACGAGTTTGAAGTGTGTAAAGAATAAGTAGACAACTTGCTTGACTATGCTTATTTGTTATAAGTTTGGTTTTATGAGGGAGGTGATTAGGAGGGGAAAAAATAAAGTTTGACCAATGTAAAAAAAAAAAAAAGTAGTCATTTTTATTGGATGGTCTCCATAAGTGTAAGACTAGAATGGTAGGAAGGGGCCAAGTTGTAAAGGGCTTTAAATGCCAAATGGAACATTTTATGTCTGATCTTAGAGGTTAAAAGGGAACCCCTAGATTTTGGTAGTATTTTTCTCAGATTCTGATCTGGAAGGTGACACCCCCAAATTTCTTCCAAGATTGAATAGTATCAACTAAACTTTCATTTGGATTTTAAATAACCCATTAAATCTTTGAAAGAACCTCCTTTGGTTTTCAGTTGGTCACTAAAGGCCATACTATCTTCACAGACAGACTTTTAAAAATGACTAAGTATTTTCTCCTGCATCTGTGTGGAGAGTCAAGTGTTATTGACCTTGACTTATATACCACTCTAGTTGGGAAGCAAGAGATTAATTCATTTATGCCCAAAGGGCTTTAAAAGAATGCATGCCCTTTGATCCAGCAATATCACTACTAGGTTTGTATCCCAAAGAGATTAAAAAAAATTGGGAAAAGATCTGTTTGCACGAAAATATTTATAGCTGTGCTTTTTGTGGTGGCAAAAAACTGGAAAATGAGGGTATGCCCTTCAATTGGGGAATGGCTGAACAAATTGTGGTATATTATGCTATAAGGAACTGATGGGTTTCTATAAGAAGTGGAACCTCCAGTTCTTATAGAAACCCATCAATCAGTTCAGATGTGGAGTGAAATAAGCAGAACCAGGAGAGCATTATACAAATATGAATGACTTTGTTACTAAAAGCAGTGCAATGATCCAGGACAATTCTGAGGGACTTTTGAGAAAGAATGCTTTCCATATCTAAAAAAAGAAATGTGGGAGTAGAAATCCAGAGAAAAACATATGATTTATCACTTGTTTATATGGGTGTATAATTTGGGGTTTGGGTTTTAAAAGGTTACTACAAAAATGAATAATATAGAAATAGGTTTTGAGTAATAATATAAGTATAACCCAATGGTATTGCTTGTCAACTCTGGGAGCAGGTAAGGAATAGGGGAAGGAGACAAGAATCATTTAACCATGGAAAAAAATTTTTTTAAATTGAAAAAAGAGATTAATTCATCATAACTTAAAAAAAAAACACGCTTACTTTCCATCTTGGAATCAATACTGTGTATTGGTTCCAAAGCAGAAGAGTGGTAAGGGCTAGGCAATGGGGGTTAAGTGACTTGCCCAGGGTCACACAGCTAGGAAGCATCTGAGGCCAAATTTGCACCTAGGACCTCCTGTCTCTGGGCCTGGCTCTCAATCCACTGAGCTACCTAGCTGCCCCCATCACCATAACTTCTAAAGAAGAGGATTGCCTATAGAAACTTACCTATTTGTGGTTTGTATTTCTTACCTTCTTAATGGAGGGAAGAGGGAGGGAGATCATTTGGAATTAAAAATAAAATTGATATTAAACAAAAGAAACAGTCTTTTAAGAAAGTCAGTTTTTAAAAAACACAATATACTGGGGGACAGCTGGGTAGCTCAGTGGAGTGAGAGTCAGGGCTAGAGACAGGAGGTCCTAGGTTCAAACCCGGCCTCAGCCACTTCCCAGCTGTGTGACCCTGGGCAAGTCACTTGACCCCCCATTGCCCACCCTTACCACTCTTCCACCTATGAGACAATACACCGAAGTACAAGGGTTTAAAAAAAAAACACAATATACTTAATTAGAAAATGATTTTAATAGAACTTATTAAAAATGAATAAAAAAGAGGCTACACTGAAGTGATAAATATTTTGAAAATATATTAAGATCTATTGAGATAAGAGACCCCAGGAATTCCAGAATTCAGAGGACTTTGAACTATTTACTAAACTGTAGCCATCCAATACTTTTATAAGGAAAGATATCAGATACCCATTATTAAGAGCATTTGAAATCTTAGCTAAGACAGGAGACTTCTCTCCATCACTTTATAAAATACACCACAAACTGCTTTTACAAAAAAGAAAGTACCAACATTTCAAATTCCCTTCCACAAAAGCCTTTGAACAGCCAACCAGTTTATAAGGAGAATGGGAGGTGAGTGGGTGGCTGAGGGGAAGCATTGGTTGAAGACATCATCAGTTTTTATGGCAATGTTCAAGATGATTCGTTCTTAATCAAAAACTAAAAGATGCACATTTTCAAATGCTCCTTTAACAGTCTTGTTCATCTGTTTTTACTTGTTCGTGTTCATCTGGTTGCTTCCTCCTGCTTTCATCATCTTTAACAAATTGTAGGTCATTCATTCTGTCTTCTGCACCTGGTCCTCTTCCAAATCTCTTAGGTCTTTACTTCCAAGACCGGTATAAACAGTTTAAAATCCATTATCGTACGACTAATAAAAGAGCTAACCCCACTAGTCCAAATCCTGCTGCTGCTGCCATTATGCAGCACAGGGTACTACTTGAGTCACTTTGTGGAGATTGCCTTTTGGCGAAGTGGTGGTGAAAACCAGTCTGGATGGAGTAGAAGAGAAAATGTTGATTATTTCAGACTTTCCAACAAAGCAGGCATTTTAAATAACCACTTATTCAATTTAGTCTCTATCCCCCAGATCCTCTAAAAAAAGCTCCATATTTGTTTTTTTATATTAAATTATTTTTTTTGTTACATGTTAAATTTTGGGCTGGCTCCTTCCCTCCCTTTACAATCCAGCACTAGAGGACATTATTTGACACATATAGATGTATATGTAAAAATCATACTATGCATACTTTTATTTATCAATTCTTTTTTTTTTCTGGAGGTGGATAGCATGTCCCTTCACAGGTCTTTTTAGTTGATTTGAATATTTATAATAATCAGTATAGTTTAGTTGTTCAGTTCAATATTGCTGTTACTGTATCCAAACTTTTTTGGTTCTAAAGCTCAATATTTGTTGAACATTAATTTCAGTGTTTGTTCTATGTATAAGATTATATACCTGCTTCTTTGGTTATGGGGTATTTGAAATTTGGAATTATTTTTAAAAGTCACCATTGCAGAAAAGTTATGAAATAAAGAGAAATGACCAAGCCAATAATATTTTTCAAAATTTATTTGATAATCATTATAACCCTGGAAAGTTGACACTAGTATTATCCACTGCTGCTGCCACGCCCCCCCCAGCCCCCCACTTTCCAATGAGGACATTAAAGCTGAAAGAGGTTAAGATACTTGCTCAGGCTTCACACTGCTTCAAAGTGTGTGAGGCAGCATTTGAACTTGGGTTTTCCTGACTCTAAATCTAACACTCTACTGTGCCATCTAGCTGCCTCAAAGTGTTAAAAGAATGACTACTTTCTTACTTAGTATCTGGATAGAATAGTGGAGGAAAAAAAGATTCCACTGAATACTGTTATTTGCACCAAAAATATTGATTATATAGAGGGAGTGATCAGAAGGAGCTACTCATTATCAAATTTTATATGTGTTCCTGAACAAAAGACGTAGGCTACTTTGATATTCCTCAGGTTGTTAGATTCCCAGTTGACCCTTGAGAGGCTAAAGCTGGCAGCTGCTCCAGCCATCTTGATTCAGGATAATCGGAAGTGGCAGTAATTAAACTCCAGATGGTTGCATTTTAACTTTGCTGGGAAGTGGGGTTTGCACAAACAAGTTGTACTTGACATTCCTATGTAACTTTTCTTTTTACACCATTTTCTGTTAAATAACTAATATAAATGACCCCCCCCACACACACACCCTTAATTAATGTGTAGGCAAGTGCCACACTTGGCTTTTCCAACAACCTCTTTTAAAGCAAATTCCAGTAAAATGCTAAATGCTGACATAGTTTCCCCAATTAAAAGGACATTGGATGAAGAGGATTTAGGATTAAAAGTAAATCTTCTCCCCCTCAGAGACAATGGGCCTGGAGTCAAGAAATTCAGAGTTCAAATCCAGCCTCAGCCACTTTTTAGCTATTGACCTTGGGCAAGTCAAAACCTGTTTGTTTCAGTTTCCTCAAGAGTCAAATGGGGATAATAACAGCACTTCCCTTTCTGGTGTTGTTTTAATGATCCAATAAAATTCCAATAAAATGTTTGTAAAATGCCTTGAACCTAGTTGGGGGGAGAGGGAGAGGGAGAGGGAGAGGGAGTACTTATTCCCTTCCCTAGTTATCTGGCAACATCACATATTTATTTAGATTTTGCATTCATTCATTAATGATTTTAAATGACTACAGAGTCAAAGCAACTGGCAGTGGGGGGGATTTTTAAAAATTAAGACCTCTGATTATTCAGAATAGGTCAAGGAAAATCACCCCAACAGCCCCGGTCTCTTTGGTAACCTTTAAGCAATGTGGTGACCCACATGAAAGTCCCAACACAAACTTGAAAGTAGGCCCAGCCACAAGTAGGAGAAATAAATCTATCCACATAACATCAAGAGCTAAAGGGGATCTTAGCTGCTTTCAAGTCCTTCACTTTACAGGTGAGCAAAGAAGATGAGGGAATTGGTCTAAGGAGGCTGTGGCTAATAAGGCGGAATTGAACCAGGTGTTCTGACTCCCAGGTAGGAGTTTAGCTATCCCGTATTTAGAAGGGCCAATTGGCTGTTGGGCATCTAAGCTTTGCTCGATTTGGGGGTGTGTGTGTAAGTGAAGGGGTCATTAAAGGTGTTGGCCAAAGCTTACTCCTTTTAGTCCTTCGGTCAAGAACTGGAGAGAAGAATAGCCTGGGAGTGAGGGGGTCAAGTTTAGAAGCCAAATGAGGACCAGGTGCGTGGGCAGCTAAGGTCCTGAAGAAGGTACATTTAAATGGGTGATAAGATTCTACATTATTAAGTCACTACCCCCCAGTTACTCCCAAGGTCACACAATGTAAGAGGCAGAGGCAACATTTGATTTCAAGTGCTTTGATTCTTGTGTGCAGAGGAAGAATAAGTTGAAAATTAGAATCTTTAGTCCCATTTACATCCCACAGCTGATTTTCCAAGTTTTTGGTCATGAGCTGTCCATATATGGGCAAAACATTTAGGCCTGATATAAGAATTTCCAAAAAAGCCTGTGGGAGAGTGGAAGAAAAGTCCTGCCACATTTTTTCCCTGTGGGGAGTATGGGGGGGGGGAATCCATAGACAAAATTAATCCAATCATCTAACCCTCCCCCCTCCCCATCCAAACTAAAGCGAGAAAAGCCCCTGGCAGAGTGGAACTAATATCCTGCTACTTTGTGTGTGTGGGGGTGGGGGGGGGGTTGGGGGAGTGCAGGGGAACCCAAAGACAAAAATTTTACCCAATCAGCCAATCCGCCCCCAGCATAGACTAAACTGAAGCGAGACTCTCTCCACTTCTGCTTTAGAAGCACCCCCCTCTCCGACCCCTCGCCTAAAACAAGAAGCGTCTAGTAATTGCTGAGTTTTACTTTCAGAACCTGCCCAAAAGAAATTAAGCATCCGGTTTAAAAAAACCCAACCAAAAAAAAAATTATAGTAACACAAAAGAGCCCTCGCGGCCGGAACGCAGAACTTCCCAGTCCAATTTAAATGGAATTTCCCCCTCTCCCACCCACCACTGGAAAGCCCGCACACAGGAAGGACCCCACCAACCTCTAACCCATGGCCACCTACGAGTCTCTGCCTCATAGGACCACCCACCCACTCCCCCTAGGAGCTGGGGGAGATGGAAATGGGTGGGGGACGTTCCTTGCTCAGGAGTTTGCAAAGGACGTGCCTCTTTGTGAGTAAGCCGGCTGGGTCAGGGAAGGGTTTGACCTCCGCTGTCTGGTCCCATACCAGGCCATGCGGCCAGGCTTGGCTGGCTCGTTACTTCCCCTCGCCCAGCAGTCAATCGGTCCTTCCTCCCAGGGGAAAGAGGGGATGCCTCCCATCCTTACCCAGCCTCCGTTCTCTTGCAACCACGCGCCCTTCTTCTCCACCAGATAGTCGCAGAGTTCTTCGGTCAGGCGCCGGCTCGTTTCCCTCCGAAGATGCAGTACCTGCTCCTCTTTCTGCTGTTCCTCCATCTCCAGCAGCGCCCCGGCAAAAACCACTAGCACCGCCACCCGGCCCCAGTTGAACCCGCCTCGGTCCATGAGCTCCGCTACGTTGGTGATTACTTGCTCAGGTTCCCGGTCGAGTAGCTGATTCTGGGCACACTCGAAGAAGTCCTGGTAAAGCCGGCGGAGCTCGCCCGCCACCAAGCGCAGCGTAGCTGCCGCTGGGGTAGAGGCCGGCTGCTCCTGGGCGCCTTCCCTCCGGCAACAATATTCCAGGTAGTCAGCCACCAGCTGCGCCGTCTCTTCCCTAAGAGCACACTTGTAATCCATGGTTCTATTAAAGTGAATGGAGAACAAGGCAAGCTTGCAACCACTGTGTCTATCCTCAGGCTGAGGGATCGGCTTCTTAACTCTCCGGAGGCGGAGTCCTGCTCCTTTATTTCCATCCCGGGGCGGGGCTACAGCTCCTCGCCACGCCCTCCCTTCTGTTGGTCTGTCTGCCCGCCAGCCTGCATACTTCTTTACATTTTCTGGGTGCAATATTCTTCTTTACTTGGGACATGGCCAACCCAGCACCTTCCCTCCTTCACCTAAGGGTCTCCCTCTCGCCTCGACCTCTGCCCGGGACAGAAGCCGCCGGGGGTGCCAGTAGGGAGGGGAAGCGGGCTTCACTCCAATTCTTTATGTAATCTCTGCCTCCCTATGAAAGGCTCCTAAGGGAAGAGGACCACCACGTCAGAGCCATATGCCAGAGTCCTGGGTAGCGTCCAGTGCTCTCAAGTGTCGTTTCCTTCCTCTCCAAACAGGCCAGCATCTCGGGCTAAGGGTGGGGGGATGGAGACAGGGGGCTGGATGGTTGACGGGGTTGGAGGAGTGGGGGGTTGCCCACATCCTTCCAAATAACTGAGCATGTGCAAAAAGCTAAGCTTTAAACAGGGGGAAAGAGTTGGGGGCTCCTTTTATTGGACTTGGACAAAGAAAAAGAGAGAAAGAAAAAGAAAATAGGGACGGGGGAAATGGGAAAAGCTCGATTAGGCGCCCCAATCTTTGAGCTTCTTGGCTTACGGGAGACGCGTAACTTTTTCAAATGAAGACTCACAGAGAGGTGTGTGTAGACCACGTGTGGTCTAGTGTGTGTATTTGAGGAGGGAGGCAGGGAGGATGGGTGTTTCTGAACTCTTCTAATGTATCAATAAACTTAGGAATTGTTAAGAATTCTGATCAATAAATGATCCATCCTGATTCCAGAGGACCAAGGATGGAGCCTGCTACCTATACTCCTCCTGAGAAAAGTGGAGAGACTTAAGATGCAGAATGAGACACATTTTGGGACAAGCCAATGAAGGATTTTGAAGGGACTTAACCCTGCATGTTGTTTCAAGAAATTCCCCCCAGGTCCCCTTTGGGGTATGAAAATAAATTTTTGTCCATTAAAAAAAAGAAGCATTTGAGGAAGCTGTGAAGGCAGTGTATGGGCTTTCTTATTCTAGGGGGGTGGCACTTGGAGAGGCTTGTGGGTATTGATACGTCTGAGAACACTGGTGTAGGGGCAGAGAACCTTGATTCTCAACTGTGTAACCATGAACATACAGAAGTAATGTTTCTGGGTCTCAATTTCCTTTGTGAAAATAAGTTTACACTAAAAAATCTTTAATGCCCTTTATGGTTCTAAATCCTATAATTCTACTTAATTTTTAAAGGAAAATTCTTCTTGTTGGGTTTGTGCCTCATGCTGTATGTTTGAACATAGCTGAAAAGGCTGACTGGATTCTTTAGTCCTTTTCATAATAAACACTGAAGGTGATATTTCAGTCAGCATCCACCAAAAGCTTGTTGGTATTTGCAACTCTCCTTTAGTCTCACTTACAGACCCCTGAGGCTTCAGAATGTGGTCATGTTCTGACTTACATTGTTCTTTAATTGTTTTATGTGTCTATGACTCACCTTCCCAACAAGATTGTAGGTAAGGGTTGTTCTATCCTTCTTTCTATCTCCCACCACCTAGAAGCTCTCAGTAAATATTTCCTCATAAAGAGGCTCTCTCTTCTGAGATAGCTCAGAATGGACTTGTTAACCTTCTTGTACTTTTTGAAAGTTCACGTAGTGTGGGTTCATCTTCCTCCAGGTAGATGCAAATGTGTCAGAGGAAGAACTCGAATTCATTTTCTTCCAGAATCAAAAGCTGCTAGCTTCCAGACCGTTCCCTAACGAGTGTGTCCATCCCCAAACATATCACTCTTCACTCAATGGCCCTAGGGTGCTTTTCTTAGTCTTTTTTTTTTTTTTTTTTTTGCTTCATATACAGTATAATTTCCCTTACCAACTTGTGAAGTGAGAGTAGGGAATGAATTCTATTCTCCACAGAGCACCCAGCCAAGTGCCTAACCATAGAAGGCACTCAGTAAATATTTGTTGAAGGAAAAATGTGACCCCTTTTAGATTCTGTTACAAAGGTGGATACCCTGCTGTTATCCATTTTTCACAGCTGTGATGTGTAGCATACCTTCAGTGGAGGCAAACTGACCAAGTTCCTAGGCTCTATGCCACAGAAGCAGCAATTCTGGAAGTGACTTATATAGCTAAAGACTTTAAAGTCTATAAGATGACAGTTATTCTGAATCTTCTGTAAAGCTGAGGTCTAGATCTACAGATAGTTTTTCTAGTCAGCCAACTAACATTTATTTAGCACCTACTGTGTGCCAGGCACTGTGCTAAATATAGTCTACAACACAGTGCCTTCCTGAATGTCATATGGCAAGGCAAGATTAACAACACACTTTTTAAACAGGAGGCTGTTAATGATTGGTCTTTTTCTCTTGTTCTTATGGAAGAAGAATGTGGAATTGTAATTGGTATCTTTACAGCAGTGCTTCTTAACCTTTTTTGGAATCATGGACCTACCGTTTACACTGAAACATATTTGCATTCTGTCTCCTCCACAAAATGTGATCTCCTTGACTCCACAGCAGCTGTTTTTGCCTTTGTATCCCCAGAATAAGGCAGGCTGCCTAGCATATAGTAAGCACTTAATACATACTTGTTGACTGACTGCCTAACTCTGGCAGTCTGATCAAGCCTTTGGACCTCTTCCTAAAATAATGTTTTTCAATGCATAAAATAAGACAGTTTGGATTATTAAAGAAGCTATTCTATTAAAAATAAAGATGTAATTTTTTTTCCCTTTCATGTTTAAGGATCCCATGGCTCTGTGTACTCTAGATTAAGAACCTTCCTACTTTAGGGTGATTTGTATGAGGAGAAAGCTTAAGAACTTCTAACTTCAAATATATTCTTAGAGATATATTCAGCCTTCCTTCAGGATGAAGCTCTTCGGCCATGTAGCCAGCTGCAGGTTAAGAGCAGGTTGGAATCTGGGGCAACTTAATCATAAGAGACCTCTAAGGATGAGTCATTGCTATTCATAATGCAAAAAGGAGCTGAGATTCTCTTTTCCCTCGAAGCTGGGGAAATCCTCCTTGCCATTATGTTAATGAAACTATATATATATAGTTTCAGTGCTCTTCTCCTTCATATATATGTACATATATATATATATAGAGAGAGAGAGTTTACTTTGGGAGAATCCCCAAGATGACCTAAGCTAATGCTCCCAGTACTAGACCAAAACTTACTAACATCTTCTATCAGCAACTATTGAGACCAAAGGGCAAAAATATGTTGGACAATCTATGTTAGCTAGGGATCCAGTCTAGAATCTGGAATCAGCAAGTCCTGAGTTCAAATCCAACTGCAGAAATGTACTAGCTTTGTGACCTTGAGCAAGTCACTTGACTTCTGTCTTCCTCAGTTTCCTCTTCTGTAAAAGGAGAGTCATAATAGCACTTACCTCCCTGGTTGGGGTGAGGCTAAGATGAAATAATGTTTATAAAATAATCTGCAAACCTTAAAGCTCCATATAAATGCTAGTTCAATTAATATGAGTATTCCCCCCATAGCATATCTTGCCCTATTCATACCTTCTCATCCTTTGTGATTATTGTCCATTTTCACCCATCTTCCATAATGGATTGATTGGATGGCTTCTTCTATAACTAGCTCTATCTGCTACATAGCCTTCAAGAACTCGGGATCATTTACACATCACAAGGAATATCAGAGGAGAGGAGGCAAAGAACATGATAAAGGAAATTAGGTTTAGGTAAATTTCTCTC
The DNA here is from genome assembly GCF_016433145.1 of Gracilinanus agilis. Lineage (NCBI taxonomy): Eukaryota > Metazoa > Chordata > Mammalia > Didelphimorphia > Didelphidae > Gracilinanus > Gracilinanus agilis. Next base: position 542,893,771 of record NC_058131.1, on the reverse strand, counting down.
CACCATAAGGGAGGCTTTTTGGGTAGGTGAACCGGACCTATGTGTGGTCTTTGTGTTGTGATTTGAGGAGCCTTGGGAAGACTTCCAGCTCCCCAACATCGCCCTAGCCACCTATCCACAAAGCCTGAAATTCAAATAGAAATTGATTACTTTGTGTATTGAGGGCTAGTCTTTGAGAAAATTTCTCATTAAAATTTAACTATCCCTGGAAGACTTAAAACTTTAGCTCCAGTTAAAATGAAAAATTTGTAAGCTGAGAGAAAGCATAGCCTGGTTGAGATTTGCCTTGATGTGTTAATGTCTAAAAAATTAGGAAGGAGAGGAGCACTGAAAGGTGCTAAAGCAAAACTTCATCTAGTTCTAGAAGGCCCTGTTCATCTGAAACACCTTTCTTAGCACCTCAGGGTGCACTCCCAGAGGTTCTCTCATTCCTTCCTTTGAATAGATTACTACTGGTCCTGAGACAGCCTTCTTATGATTGGACAAATCTTGTTAGAAACATCAACCTTTCATAAATCTCTCTTGGGTTTGCTTCTCCTAGGTATCATTTTCCAATCTTCAAAACTTTTGAACATCTTCCTTCTAATCAAAGTTGACTTTGTTATCAGGCTACCTCAACATCGTGATTTCAATAAAGGCTTCTTTCCTTCTCTCTCCTCCAAAAATATCTTTCTCAGAGCCTGGAATTACAGAATCTGAGATTTATTCCTTTGTATCCCTATTAAAATGCAAAAAATCTTAGAGAAAGATAATTGTTTTGACACTGAAGAATTTACATCTATCTGGATTCTCCCTTTATCAGTGAAGATTGAAATCCCTTCAATACTTTTTCATCCTAAATGATTTTTTCCATGCCCTTTCATAAATTCTCAGTAGAGGATCTATCCTAGAGACCTTCTTGTTCTGTTAGTATTTTATAGGGATCAGTGGTACACTGAAGCTCCCAACTGATCAACCAATTGGAGGGTAGAAGGATGGGTAGCACTGCTCCCCTCCCAATCTATAGACATTTGTGCCTTGCAGGCAACTACACTACCCCTTCAATTCTCTCTTGCTCTATTTCCTCCTGCTAATGACCTCCCATTCTAAACACCCATTTTAATTATGGAGGCAAAATAATCACCATCACCTGCTCTACTTTATTCCCTACTCTCCATCCTTCTTATCCCAATCATCTTATGACTGCATGTCTCCTCCAGCTAGAAACTCAAGACAATGGGTTTTTGTCTCAAGCGGTGACTGATGAGTAAACTGACCTCCCCTCCCATTTTTTGGGAGGGGATGGCGAGTAGTTGAAGGCAAGCAGGTATGGATGGGTGGAAATTATATGATCTTTCCTTCCCGGGTACCATCATTCTTTCAGGTTCTCAACTTCCTTTTTATTTTTGACTTCTCACTCAACAGTTTCTTCAAAGCTACCAATGATTTCTTCATTGCCAGATCTGGTGTCTTTTTCTCTATCCTCATCCTTGACTTCTTTGCAGCATTTGACATTGATCACCTTTGCCTCCTAGATCAGGAGCTCTTAACCTGGGGCCTGTGGATTTATTTTGTAATCTTTTGATGGCTGTATTTCATTATAATTGGTTTCTGTTTTAATCCTACATATTTTATTTTATGCATTTAAAAACATTCTGAGAAGTCCATAGGCTTCACCAGATTAACAAAGGGGTCCAAGACACCAAAAACAGTTCAAAGCATGTGTCCAAAATACTTAATTTTCTTCTCTGAGTTATTTCTTTCCTTCTTTTTCTTTCTCGCTCTCTCTTCCTTCCTTCCTTTCTTTCCTTCTTTCCTTCTCTCTTTCTCTCTCTCCTTTCCTTCCTTCCTTCCTTCCTTCCTTCCTTCCTTCCTTCCTTCCTTCCTTCCTTCCTTCCTTCCTTCCTTCCTTCCTTCCTTCCTTCCTATT
>NC_058131.1:542735592-542891576 GCF_016433145.1 Gracilinanus agilis | reverse complement strand
TCTCTCTCTCTCTCTCTCTCTCTCTCTCTCTCTCTCTCTCTCTCTCTCTCTCTCTCTCTTTAAACCCTGACCTTCCATCTTGGAATTAATACTGGATATTGGTTCTAAAGCAGAAGAGTGATAAGGGCTAGGCAATGGGGGATAAGTGACTTGCCCAGGGTCACATAACTAGGAAGTGTCTGAGGCCAGGTTTGGACCCATGACCTCTCATCTCTGGGCTTGGCTCTCAATACACTGAGCCACCTAGCTGCCCCCTCTTCTCTTTGCTTTCTATACTTTTGCATGTAAAGAAGGATTGGCCATTATGCCTAGCTCTTATAAACATGCCCAGAATTCTTGCCTAATACAATCCTCACATGGACTTTGGAACACATGTAAATATTCTCTAACTGGTTTCTGGCTACTGGCTATGTGTATTTTAGATTCACTGTATAGCCAGAACTGGGGAATATTTAATAGATTCTAGATAACCAGAGCCTCACTCTGCTGATTTCTTCCTGGAAGTATTCCAGAAAGAGAGGGGAGACAGTGATGTGGGAGAAAAGGCTTTGGATCCTTCTCTTCTGTGGCTAACTGTGGCCTGTGGCTGCCCAAAGACTGATTCTTTGCCCTGACTTTTGTTCTTTGTTTTAGGTGAAGGAGATTGGAGATAATTATGATCTTGTCAGTTCCCAAAGGTCCAGGGTTTTGAAGTCAGCCACTCTAGCCATTTGATACCCTGAGGAAGGAGGATTAGTCCATCAGTAGCAGAGACAGAGATTTGTCCATCATCTGTGCTGGATTTGGACATGAACCTAGTGGAATCAATGCTATATAGAAACTTTATCAAGTCTGAGTGGATTTTCCCTAGTGACCCAGGTGAGGTGGGTGGAGGGAGGTGGGGGTGGGGGGAAGGAGATGTGTTTATACTCCTGGTCTTGTTACTTCTTTGAAGTAAAGATCCCTTTGTAAACACTAATTGGTTAAGTAATTGAACCAGAGTGATAATCCCTGGAAGCAAACTGTGGGGAGAACACACCACAGAATTAGAGATAGCCACAGCACTTTCCTCAGGGGCCCTGGAACCCCAAAGGGAAGATATATCTTACTTTGCTCTGTGAAAGTGAACAGCTTTCATTATACTCTCTTGGAAACTGCACTAATTTCCATGGGTTTAATTATTATCTCTGCAGATGACTCACGGTTCTCTAATTCCAGTTCTAATCTTGTTTCTGAATTCCATTCCCACATCACAACTTGTAAGCATCTCAAACTCCGACACATTCAACACTGAACTTATTACTGTTTTCTCCCACTTGCTCCCAGCCTACTCAGCTTCCAGACGTCACTGTTTTCTGTTATGGGCATCACCATCCTTCCAGTCACCCAGATTTGCGCATACAATCAGTTGCCAGATCTTACTGTTTTCTATCTCTTTCTACAATATTTCTTGGGTTGGTCCCCTTATCTCTACTTATACAGTCACCACTCCGGTTCAGTAGCCTTTATCTCTCACCTGGACTATTTCAATAACCTCCTCTTTGTTCTTTCTGTCTCAAGTCTCTTCTCTCACCAAACCATTTTTCTATGCAGCTCCTAAAGGGATTTTCCTAAAGCACAAGCCTAAACTTGCCAATTTTTTTTCTCATTAAACTCTACTGATTCCCTGTTGATCCCAGTTGATTCTCAAAGCAAATATTTCATGTTTTCCTCCTAATTTTAAATTTCTCTTTTTGTGCAAGTTTTATAACACACAGAATTATTAGCATATGTATAGAAGGGGCAACTAGGTGACACAGTAGATAGATCACTTGGCCTGGAGTCAGAAAGACCTGAGTTCAAATCTGGCCTCAGACACTAACTTGGGTGACCCTGGACAAATCATTTAACCTTGCTTGTCTCCATTTCCTCAACTGTAAAATGAATTGGAGAAGGAAATGGCCAACCTCTCCAGTGTCTTTGCCAAGAAAACCCCAAAAGGGGTCTGGAAGAGTTGGACTCATTGAAATAGCTCAATAACGATGCATGTATGTGGAGAATGTGTAAATAAGTAAACACATTTTTTATGAGAGGTTTTATAAACACTAAGGTTTTTTTTCCAGTTCAAAAATCTTAGAACTTTAAAGGTTTTAAAGGTTGGGTAGGAATTGAAGGGTCAAACAAACCATCACCTTTTTCTTTTCATTAACTTCCTATCTTTCTAATCTTCTTACACCTAACTCCCCTTCATATATGCTTCTTTTTTAAAACCCTTATCTTCTGTCTTAGAATCAATACTGTGTATCTCCAGTATTTAGTACAGTGCCTGGCACATAATGGCCTTTAATAAATGTTATTAACTTGACATTGACTCAATTTAGTTAAGAACTGATGTGTTACCCTAGGAAGTGATAGGATTTATTCATATTGAACTGTCCATTTATTTATGCACAAGATAAATAATATAATAATTTTTTAAATGGACCGCTTCCTAGTTAACGTACTTCCTTCCTAGTGTAACATATTTAGAAATTGAAGCTATTCTTAGAGGCAAGGGGTCCTAGGTTCAAATCTGGCCTCAGATACTTCCCAGCTGTGTGACCCTGGGCAAGTCATTTAACCCCCATTGCCTAGCCCTTACCACTTTTCTGCCTTAGAACAATATACAGTAGTAATCTGAAGATAAGGATTTAAAACAACAACAAAAAAAGAAATTGAAGCCATTGCCAGGTTCTAAAATAAATTCCCAAATGGATATGCTAGACTCCTGGGTAACTACACACACACACACACACACACACACACACGTAAAATAAACCTTTATTTCAAAACTAAACTTTAAAGTTGTTTGACCAAAAAAAAAAAAAAAAAGACTTTTCAGTTGTCTTAGAGTTAGTGTTGAAACTGTGTGAAAGGGCTGTAGGTATGAAACTAGCTTCAGAAGATTTCAAAAGGATTGTTAACAGATTCCCTATGGCTCAAGAGATATGTGACCGGGACTAGTTTGGAAAAGTGGAAGGGACGTTAACACAGGCTCCCCCGCATCCTTTTCTTTGACCTAGTACAAACTGGTGCAACTGGCCCACCTCCAGGGCTCAAGCTTTATTTCTTGGGGGCTGCCTAGTGCAAACTTATAAGGTTCCCTCCTCCTTCCCTTCCTCTTCCCTTCCAACATACTTTGCGATCGATCCCCCACACACAATTCCTGGAATGATAAAAGATTTTGAAATCACATTCTTCACTGATGAATATTTTGTGACTTTAATGTTGTTGGTCTTCACTGCTGAACTTTGAGGGTTTCTAGAGTCAATATGTGACAACTGCTAGCTAGAAGATTAGATTTTTGAGACAGAAAAGCCCAGAGTTCAAACTCTGCCTCGTACACTAGTTGGATGACCTTGGATCTTAACCTTTGAGTTTCAGTTTCTTCATCTGTAGGATGGAAGAAATAATAACCTCTAATGCAGAGAGTTATTATGAGGCTCCAATGATATAGTATGTGTAAAACAATTTACAGACCCTAACATGCTATATAAACGGAAGCCATCATTATTGTTATTGTTATTATTATTATTTGGGGGTTTTCCTTAATGGACCAAAATGACCATGAGGATGTGGTAAATAGACTAATTTATTTTTGCTAGCCTTGGCATTTCTTTCAAAGTTGAGACATCAGACTGAAGGATTTTTTGGATGGATTCTGTCATCTGTTTCAAGAGACTATAAAATTGGATATTTAATGAACATGAATATGACTGCGCTTGATTTTTTCAGAAGCCTTCTGCTAATGGTGCTGGTACCCTCTGATAATGGACTTTTGCTGATAGAAAAAATTAGATCACTGGAATTATCACATGATCTATCTGTCCCCAGTCTTTCTTTATAATCTCTAGTGCCTTGCCTGATAGAAAAGTCTGTCATATTGGATGAAGTTCTTTTGTTACAGATTACCTATGTTACTTTGGGCAAGGCATGTAGTCTCATTGAGCCTCAGTCTCCTCATTTGTAAAACAAGGTAGTTGGATTAGATAATTTCTAAATTCCCTTCTGGCATTAAATTCCATGATGCTCTGGTTTTCTTAATTTCCCTTTCTTTTACCTCTTTCTATCCTCACTTGATTTATTGAGATAGATATAAAGTATGTGACATAGGAGAGTAAGAAATGTGACCTTTCATCCCCATAGGCTTTAAAATTTATCCTTGTTTTGTATTACCTCTTCTAGCAAAGTGTACACCACCATTCCCATCCCATCGCTCACTTCAGACCAGTAGAGTGCTGGTAAAAATTTATCAACTGACTCTGGAAAAAATGCATACAGGACAAATTTTAAGTTCATTCTGCAATATTGATATTTTATTCATCACTTCCTTATGTCTAGATGATTAAAAAACAGGAAAAGAAAATCAAGTCTTGATTTGTAACAGCTGTCAATTTCTGGGTTATGAATACTCAGACTGAAATTTAAAAATTTAATGATCAGCCTACTCAAGATGATTGGAGTATGTCCTTCCAGGGCCAGCAAATCCTAATGCAAAGGCAGTCCTGAAGCTTCCATTGCCCTTTCTGGGAATGTCTGTCTCCTCTCCATGCACTAAGGTCTCTGGGTTTAGGTAGCTGATGGCCTGTCTCATAGAGAAGTATAAATCTGGTTGTCTCCAAGAATAGATCCCAGATTTTGTCCATAGCAAGAAAGATTATAATATGATTTAGTGGAAAGGAATCCTGGCTTTGGAGTCAGAGGACCTTGGTTCAAATCCCAGTCCTGCTACTTATTTGGAATGTACAAAAGGCATTTATTACCACTTAATATATTCCAGGAACTGTACGATGGGTTGGGGATACAATTACCAGCAAGCAAGATGGTTCTCAGCCTTTAATGGGTTTGGGTTCTATGACTTGCATTTGGGAGATCAAGAGTTGGAAGGGGGAATGCTTGGGGAAGAAGGGGCAGGGAGTTGGCAGCAAGATTTGGAAATCTCCAGATGGGGCATGATGAACCCAAGACAGTGTAAGAAAAGATCAATAGAGTCCTGTGTGCTAGGGGTGTGAATCAGAGAAGGGGGTATTGTCAGCATGGTTTGGAGATGGTCACATTACTTGTGTGACCTTGGTCAAATAATTTCACCCTTCTAGATCTTAGTTTTACTCATCTTGACTAATATAAAATTATATAATACTATAATAATAAATAATATTTTCACATTATATTAATATAAAATTTATATATTAATAACATAACAATATAATTAATATAATAATAATGGTATTTTCAGAGCACTTTAAAGTTTGCAAAGCATTTTATAAATATTTTATCATCACAACAATCCCGGGAAGTTTTTGATAGATGAAGAAACTGAGTTAGGTAGCAGTAAAGTGATTTGCCCAGTAGAAATCTGAGGTTGGACTTGAATCCAGGTCTTCCTGACTCCAAGTCCAGCACTCTATCCACTATGTCTTTAAGGTCCCTTTCAGCTCCAAATCTCTGATCCCAAGTGTGTTCTCTGTTATACAGAAAGCTTCACTAAGTTGCTTGTTTTCCCTCTGATTGGCTCCAGGCTCTCATAATTATTTTCAGGCAGGGCAAAACTTTTCTTACTGATGTTCTAGGAAAAAAGGTTCTTAAAAATTTTAGTCTTAGGACTTCTTACTCTTAAAAACTATTGAGGTCTTCAAAGAACTTTTGTTTATATGGGCTATAGCTATTGATAGTGTGTTAGAAATTTATATATATATCCTTGACCTAATGAGTTTACAACATAATGGGAGAAGGCAAATTTAAAAGAAATCTGAGAAGGAGGGAAGGGAGGTATCCAGTGATGGTGTGTGTGTGTGTGTGTGTGTGTGTGTGTGTTGGTGAGTATAGTGGAATATAGCTTGGTGACACCCTCCTTAAATGGAGGTTTGGGGAGAAGTTCTTAATCTCTATCCTCTTCAGTAAGAGGGAGCGGCTCCAGGGGGTAGAGGATACTAATGAAGTGTGAGTTCCAGAATTGAAATGGTCTTGCAGGATCGTGAAGTTCCTTGGGCATGCACAATGATGAAGTTCAGGGGAGTGAAGCCAGGTAGGAAATGAAAGAGATGATAAATATGTATTTTTTAAAAAATAAGAATGCTATTTCCTGGATTTACTGAAAAAGCATTATATTGAGCGTTCCACTGAGACTCAAAAGATAGTAGGCTTAGAACTGGAACACCTTAGATGTCACTTTGTATAACTATTTATTTTACATATGTAAACTATTTATTTACATATGTATAACTATTTATTTTACATATTTTACATACATACATATCAAGAGAGTAATGACTTACTTGCCTAAGGAAACACAGGCAGTCAGGATTTGAACCTGAGTTTCCTGAGTTGAGATCCAGTGCTCTAGGGTCTAATAGTCAGAGTACACTTAAATCTCAGATCTTTAATGTAGGTGAAAATTTAATTGAAACCCAATATTTCACTTAGTACAGAGGTTCATGTTCCTTCTCTCTTTCTTTGATTGATGAGTTAGCCTATCATTTAGTAAGTTTCTATTGAGAGAAAAAAAACCTTTTAATTACATGAGACAGAGACATTTCTGGCTAGTATCCAAATATAAATTAGAGAACTATTAGCATGCTTTATGAAAAATGGGATTTTTTTTTGTATTTTAAGCTTAACTTGAAATTTTTTTCAAGCACAAAGAAATGACAGAGAAAACTACTAGCTGAATTTTCTTTTCTCTGTCTCTGTCTCTCTCTGTTTCTCTGTCTGTCTCAATTCCAAAGAAGGAAATCAGGGCTAAAGTGTTCTACAGAGCTCACCAACATTAGGGGACTTTGTTTCTTGTCCTATCAAATGATTTAAGGTATTGTCCTAGATCTGGGATTCACCAGAATATTAGAGTTGGAATAGACTTAGAGGTTGAGACTAATTCTTATCAAAACTATGAATTTCATCTCCAGAATTCCCAACAAGTTCATCAAACAACAGAGTTCTGGAGACCCTGCCAGTTTCCTGAATCTTATATGATTTGTTGAAAACCAATGCCCCTGCCTGCCTTGGAGCTGCCATCGGAACAAAATAAAATGTAAAATAAAATACACTCTGCTAATAGAACTATTAGAACTATTCAGATTTTTAAAAACTTTGTAAATATAAGGAATTTTTTTTTTAAGTAAGAGATGTTTCTATTCTTGGGCACACTGGAAAAAAAAAAAAACAAGTGGAAGGAGAATGCTTATTGTCTATACCATGACAGACATTTAGTAGGGCAAACTATGCAGATTATCTATCAGCATATAGACCTTGAAGAGATACTATATGGAAATGGACTCAGAATTGGACCCAGATTTAAAGAGGACGAAGACAACAAACCCTTTGGGAAATTGCAAAGATCTTTTACTAGCCTGAAACAAAGGACCATCTTTTGACTACTGATATTCTACCTATATTGTTGGATATCTGGAAGTTATGGACACTGCAGTCTCAGGAAGAAGTAAAAAAGTAGCATCACTCGGCACATAGTTGATGAAACTCGGCTACAACAAATAAATATAAAACTATGAAGAAGGATGACATACAAGATACTGTCCAAACAAGTATGATCTTAAAAGAAAATGGGGTAGTTGAAGTACTAAAAGGAGGGATAACCCTTGTGCTACACTAGCATCCTTAAGCTGTAAAGAGGAAGCAAGGAAGATTCCCGCCCTACCCACTGGATAAACTTCTTGTGGAGTGTTGGTGGGACAGCATGGTCATGCCTAGATAAGTTGCTCTCTCACTAGAAGGAACAGCCACATGAACAAGATGACAGATTCATCTCAGTATTTGTGTAAGATTTTCAATAGAAGAATATCCAAGCGTTTGAGGGGAGTTTAGAGAAGTTTGCTTCTTTTTGGAGGGGGAGGGTAATTTATAACATAAAGGGCTCCAGCTCTTAATCTGGCACCTTTCACTAGAAATACATGCTCTCTGAATTTTAAAGGGGCCAATTCCTCTTGGAGGCTGCCAGGTTACAGCTTGTTCTGACCAGATCACTATCAGGAACAAACTCATTCTCCTGGAGTCATCCTCAGGGCAAATGCTTTGCTTCACAAGCCAGCTATGATATTGATAGAATAGAATAGTTTTTAGTGGTAGCAGTAATAGCACCCTGGATTTCTATAGTGAGCTTCATATCCATCACAGTATCTTATTTTATTGTCAACATCGAGAATAAAGTTGTAGGTATCATTATCCTTTTTTAACAGATGAAAAAAATGAGGCACAGGAAAATTGTGATTTGCTCCAGGTGTGGCAGCACTACAAAAGAGTGGTGGAATTAGATAATTATTCCTTTCCAGTTGGGTCACCAGCTTGGGTTGTGACAGCCATACCACCCAGCTGGTTGGATTTCAAAAGTGAATAGCGAATATAAAACTCTTCCTGATTTTCCCATGGTCTAAGGAGACAGAATATCATGTTTTTTCTCCCTTATTTAAAAGCCTTTTTAAATTGTTTCAGTAAAGATAACCAGGGGGAGGGGCTACTCTTCCTGTTCTACATAAATATTACTGTATCTTGATAGAACGTAGAGATAGTTATTAGATAGTAAAGTTGTCCTTGACAGAGCTTTCTAACTTGTTTGTGTTCAGTGGGCCCAATTCCATCACATTGTTCTATCTATCACCGTTTCCCCGAAGCCAGTGTTTATGTAGTTTTCAATGCCAATATGCCAGTATTGTAAACATACAGAAGGTGGGCATTGATAACAGCAGCAAAGGGGTGAGTAAGTGGTTTAATGAGCTTGTTGTGATGGTCAGCTGAGTTATTTTTACTGACTGTCCTCATGATCTGGGGTGAAGATCAGCCATCAAAGTCATCTTGGTTTGGGGTGAAGATCAGCCATCAGAACCATCATGTTTTAGGGGGAAGATCAGCCATCAGGGCCATCTTGATTTGGAGGGTAAGATCAGCAATCAGGGTCATCTTGATTTTGGGTGAAGGTCAGTCATCAGGGCTATCATGATTTAGGGGAAGATCAGCCATCAGGATCATCTTGATTTAGGGGGAAGATCAGCTATCAGTGCCATCATGTCCATAGATTGGGCTACGTAGAAAACTTTAGAGATGGAGCTACCTAGCTCTGAAAACAAACATTTCCAAGACAGAAATAGCCAGCCTGCTGGGGCAATTCTGTGCAATTTAATAAACATTTATTAAGTGTCTACTGTGTGTATTGTGAAAAGCTAGGGACTGAGACAGGAACATCTAGGTTCTAGCCTCATCTCTGACACATTCTGACTGTATGGCTCTAGGCAAGTCACTTAACCTGTTAGGGCAACTCTTTAAAACAATAAAGGCAGTCCCTCAAACCATTTAATCAACTTTATTCATACAGAAAAGTATGGGCAGCTAGAAGGCACATTGAATAGAGAGCTGAGCCTCAAGTCAGGAAGACCTGAGTTCAAATTCAGCCTTAGACACTTACTAGCTGTATGACCCTAAGCAAATCACTTAACCCTCTTTGCCTTAGTTTCCTCATCTGTAAAATGAGCTGGTAAAAGAAATGGCAAACCACTCTAGGATCTTTGCCAAGAAAACCCCAAATGGGGTCACAAAGAGTTGGACACTACGGAAACAACTCAACATTTATATAGCAGGGCAGAGTTATAAGTCTGGTACTAGTCATTGATCAGTTGAGATCAAATTAATAAAGAGACTGGTTTTAGCAGCCTGAACTCTGGAGAACTTTGGAGGTAGGGCCCATTTCAATTTTAATTGGGTTTATATATTTGAGAATATTTGAGGGAGACTCTCAGCTTCAAGGCTGATGAAAGACAATATCCTGTGAAGAGCCTGGTTGCTCTTTTTTTTCTGCCTGTCAAAGCTTGCTTTCAGCAAAGGCTCTGCTACCAGCTACTCATAAGTGCCTGGGAATTGAAATCATTGTATTATTTTTCCACCAGTATTTACATAATAAACTTTATCTTTAATTGTAGGTTGAAAGGCTGAAGTCTCCAGTGAAAAGAATTTCTTATTACAAATGGAGAGAGACAGGGAGGCCTTCCAACCCTATCTTGTTTTTCTTTCTTCACCCCTGAGGGTCTGAGTCTCACTTTTTGTCCCAGTCATATATCTGGAGTACGTGTGTGTATATATGGAACAAGGAGGAAGGCGGGCCTTTCTGATCTTTTTATTTTCAGGACTTAATTTTCAGGACCTTTATTTCGGGATATCATCTTATGCTAAGCTAACTGATAATGTAATCTACACACGAGTAAAGGTAAGAAAAAGTTCAAGGAGCTTTTAATCATGGATATCATAAGATCAAAGATTTAGAGCTGGACTAGACTTTAGAAGTACTCATATTTTCCCACTTGGAAACTAAGGCTGAGAGAGGTTTAAATTATTTGCTCAAACTCACAGAGATTGCAAGGGGTTACAGCTGGGAATGAACCTAGAGATATCCCGATGGAGCTTTGAGCTCCCAGTTAATGGTTTCTTCTATTGGCACAGGTCATATTTCCCACTGCTTCTCAGCCTGGATCATTTTTGACCATTTCTGGAGACTTTGCTCCAATTTATTTCATCTTTGGTGGCTTACTAGTACTTGTGCTGCCAACTCTTAACCCATACTTTCCAGGCATGATCAGCTCACCTTCTTTTTCTCTCATGTGGATATAATGGCCTCTGATCCTATTTTTTCTACAAGTTATCTAAAGTGATTTGATACAGTCTGCTTACTGAAGATAGCTAAGTGGATAGAGTGCTTGGGCCAAGAGTCAAGAAGAGCTGAATTCAAAACTTAGTAGATGTGTGATTGATCCTCAGCAAGTCATTTAACCTTTGTCTCAATTTTCTCATCTGTAAAGTGAGGATAATAATAATAATAGCACCTACTTCCCAGGATTGTTGGGAGGACAACATGAGTTAATATTTGTCAGGTACTTTGCAAACATTAAAATTCTATGTAAATGTTGGTCGTAATTCTAATTATTTTCCCTTATCTATTTTGTTGAAGCTTCTTTAAATCTCCTGACTTCATAGATGAAAAACAACTGCTTGAACACATCAATGGGGATATGACTAGGGATGTAGACCCTAAATGATCACCCTAGTGCAATTATCAATAATATGGAAATAGGTCTTGATCAATCATACATGTAAAACCCAGTGGAATTGCGTGTTGACTAATGGAGGGTGGGTGGGTTTGGAGGGAGGGAAAGAACATGAATCATGTAACCATTGCAAAACATTCTAAATTAATTAAATAAAGCTTTTCAATTAGAAACAAATTAAATTCTAAAAATAAAATAAAATAAAATAAAATAAAATAAACTCTCAAAAAAATCTCCTGGCTTCATTTATGGTCAGAATGCCCATGGGGACTTGATTCAATTCCTATATGTACTGGATTCACTCAGTGGTTTGCTAGAAATTTGACATTATTACTAGCAGTGAAATTAATATTTGCCAGCCATCCAAAAAACTATGCTTATTAACACCCTCTGCCTCATTTTCTGATACTTCACTATTATCCCTCCAGAAGCAGAATAGGCAGTTACACAGTGCCAAAAGTAATTTTCTATTTTGTTTCATGAGATACAGCATTGCGTTATACATAGACCCAGTTACGTTAACCTGGGCGAGTCATTTAATTACTTAGTATCCCAGGCAAATCTCTAAGACTGGAAGCTGAAGAATACTGTGGTTGCCTTCATAGATCTGCAGAAATGGAGGGAGTTCCTTTACTGAGCCTTTCCTTTATAGATAAAATGAGAAAATATTTATGAAGCACTTAGTATAGTGGCTGGCACATGCTAGGCACTTAATAAATGCTTTCCTTATTTCCTTCTGATAAAATCTCAGATCTGGACCATCTGTTTCCCAGGTGACCATGATTCATGACTGAATTGCTAGGGATGATGAGCCTCTCAACTTTACAAAGGGTCCTCAGTTTTTCTCAGGGATCCTACTCAAATCCATCAAAACCCAAGGTCACTTTACACTTTAAGAAGCATTGGAAGAGGACCTTTGTGGAAGATAAATATGACTTGAACAGGATAAAGCATGTTACATATGAAGAATTAATTACATGAGAGAAGTGAGTGTTATAAATTGAGGCCATCAGAGAAATATGACTGGAAAAAAATGGCGGCCTGGCCATATAATGAATATGAAGAGAATGCTGGGAAGACACTCAATATGCTGGGTAGATACCCTCCCTCTGCCCCCAGCCTGAAAGTAATTTATGGGAAGATCTGAACTAGAGTGGCACAGGATGAACAGGCTTGGATGGGTTATGATTGGCATCATTAAAGGAAATAACTATCTGGATGCAATCATAGATCCATTGTGACACTGGAGAATCTGAAGAAATTAAAGGAATTTATTCAATTAAATAAATTGGTATTTCTAATTTTTAAGGATGAGATCATTATAAGGGCCTATGGTACCATGTAGTTATTCCCATATGCTTATTTATGACATTAAAGGGTTTTTGTTGTTGTTGTATAGAAGCATTTCTTTCTTCTTGTTATACTTTTGGTTTATAGCATATTTAATATCTTATTATGTTCATGTTTTCTTCTTGACTCCTTTTCATTCTATGGAATCTCTATTTCTTTTTTTTAAAATACAAAATAGACATTTTGAACAATTAATTCATTTTTTAAAATGTGAAACTGGCCTTGGGTCTTTTGATTGGAGGCATTTGCAATGAATTACCCACAAGGACTACATTTCCTCAACAATTTGATTCCATTTTAAATTGAACAAACATATATTAAGCACCCCCTGTGTGTAAGACCTTATGCTAGGTGCCAGGGATATAAGATGAAAAAAAAACCAAGTCTCTTCCCTCAAGGACCTTACCATCTTGTAGGAGTGGAATATGGGTGAGATGTATAAGCTATGGGTGGAATATATCCCAGCAGTGGCAAGAGTGCTAGATTTGCAGTTGGAGGTCCCAAGATCTAATTTTAGCTCTACCACTTACTAGTTGTATCTTCTAGAGCAATCTCTGGACTTCTCTGAGCCTCAGTTTCCTCATCTGTAACATGAGAGTGTTACATGACCTATATGACCTCTGAAATCTCTTCTAGTTTTAAATCTATGACCCTATGGCAATTGTGCAGATAATTATAACGCAAGGTAGAATGTGACTAGGGCCAGCTTAGTTCTGGCTGAGTCTTAGAGGAACCCGATTAGAATCAGATTGTACCAGAGAGAACAGTGTGGTGATGGATAGATTAGTCTTAAATTATCTCTGTACTCTCTGTCTTGGTGACCTTGTCATGTCTCGTGATAGTTTAATTATCATCTCTAGGTGGGAGGGGTATTGGAGCCAATTGTTAAATCTAGACAGAAGAAAGAGATGGAGAAAATATCAGTAATGCAGATTAAATTTTAAAATGTGTCATGTGTATATGTGCATTTCTTATATATCTCATGTGTCATATCTCTGCATCTACATATCCAACCCTAGCCTCCCACTGAGCTTCCGTTGTTCATTTGTTTCAACCTTGTCCAACTCTTTGTGACCCATGTTGGATTGAAGATGGCTGAAAAATGACTGAACAACAATGTATTATAGGGAAGGACCAAGTTGTAAAGATCTTTAAATACAAGAGGACTTTTTATTTCATTCTAGAGGTAATAGGGAGGCATTGAAATTTAATGAGGAGGGGGAAGTACTTTAGGAAAATCACCTTAGCAGTGATTTGTAAAATGGATTAATTAGGGGAGATTTAAGGCAGAAAATAGAATTACTAGACTATTACAGTTGTCCAGGTTGGAGGTGATGAACACGTGAACTTGAATGGTAGCTGTGGGTGAAGGGATAGAAAGGAATGTATGAGAAATGTTGCATTGAGGAAATTGCAAGATTTGGCAACTGATTGAATAAGTGGTGAACCTTGGTAACAAAATGATGGTGGTGTCCACAATATTAATATTTATTCTGTTTATACTTAATGTATGCTGTCATCTCCTTATAAGAATGTAAATTTTCTTGGGAATAAGGACTGTTTCATTCTTTGGATTTATTTGTATTTCCAATACCTACCCTATAGTAGGAATTGAATAAATGTGTATTGATTGATAGTTTGATTATCCTTTGTCTAAAAATGAGATAACTAAAGGACAGTCTTCTATTATTTCTCACATGGGACTTTTTCCTTTAATAGGTTCAATTATGTTTTTACAATGGATGAGACCAAGTCTAAATAATATGTGATGAGCAAAATGCTGACTTGGATAGCCATCTAGAGGTCAGAAAACTGAAATAGCTATGAAATAGCATTATGACAGCTGAACATAATATGGAGGCAGCTTGGAGGAAAACAAGAAACCAACCTGTCCCAGTTAGAAAGACATGGTTGAAACTCTGCCTCAGACACATACTGAGTTATGTGACAATGGGCAAAGCATAACCTTTTAAAATCGTCAGTAACTAGCTCACTTAGATTACTAATTATAGAGAAGTTGCTGGTTTGCATTGGTGGAAAGAATTTCCTCACTGGGAGGGTCCCTATTCTGATAAAATCACAGGTCTTAGGCTTAAGCTCTCCTTCCAAACTCCCCTCCCTACTATACAGCCAAATCTTTAGAATATCCAACTTTTATTACACATGTGATATAAACTAGAGGTGATTTTCAGCATTAAGAAAATATAGAGATATAGCTTGGTCTATTTCTATTTCTATTTCTACCCCTTAAATGTACTTTGGCTGGCAAAAACTCTCCATGGGCCTTCCTTTACAGGCTTAAAAATTGCTTCTAGTTCTTGTTGCCACACTCCTCACTGTCCCATTCATTTTCTCCAGAGATCTATGAAATCTTAACTTTTCTAGAATTCCATTCATCTCCCTAACTCCTTTATTGTTTATTTTTTTGGTTAGATTTATCTAGTTCCGAAATGGGAAAGTTGAAGTCCCCCACTAGTATAGTTTTACTGTCTATTTTCTCCTATAGATCACTTAATTTCTCCTTTAAAAATTTGTCTGCTATGCCATTTGGTGCACACATGTTAAGAATTGCTATTAGATCTATTTTTGTTTTATCTTTGTCTAAGATCATGATTGCTACCCCGTGTTTTTTTTTTACTTCACCTGACACATAGAGATTCTGCTCTATGCCCTTACTTTTTTGTTGTGTCTTCCTACTTCAAATGTGTATCTTGTGAACATATTATAAGGTTCTGTTTTTTAATCCACTCTGCTATTCATTTCTGTTTTGAGTGAGTTCATCCCATTCCCATTCACAGTTATGATTATTATGCATTCATTTCCACCATGTTTTCTTTCCCCTTTTTGATCCTGCTCTTTCTCTCTCCTTTTACTTTCACCCTCCTCACAAGTATTTTGCTTTTAACCACTGCTTCCCCCAATTCACTCTCTCTTCTACTAGTCCCCCTTTTTCTTATTCCTCTCCTTCTTTCCTATAGAATAAGATAGATTTCTATATTCAATTGAGTATGGATGTTATCCTCTCACCACCCTCATCCTCCTCTCCATTGTAATAACCTGTTCAAATCTCTTCAAGTGAGATAATTTGCTCCATTCTACTTCTCTCTTTTCTCCTCTTTCAGTTCAATCTTCTTTTTTGCCTCTTGGTTTTTTTACTTTTGGATGTCATGTGATCATTATTAATTTATTCCCATTCAACTGCCCCAATAATGATAAAATTCTTAAGAGTTATAAGCATCATCTTCCCATGTAGGATTGTAAATAGTTTGACCTCATTGAATCCTCCAAGTTTTCTCTTTCCTGTTTACCTTTTTTATACTTCTCTTGAGTCTTATATTTGAACATCAGATTTTCTGTTCAGTTCTTGGAATTAGAAATGCTTGGAATTCCTCTATTAAATGAGCACTCCTCCCCACCTCCCAAAGAAAATACTTGGTTTTGCTGAGGAGATTGTAATCCAAGCTCCTTTGACATCTGGTATATCATATTCCAAGCCCTCTGATCCTTCAATGTTGAAGCTGCTAAGTCCTGTGTAATCCTGATTGAGGCTCCATGATATTTGACTTGTTTCTTTGTCTGTTTGCAATATTTTCTCTTTGGTTTGTGAACTTTGGAATTTGGCTACAACATTCCCAAGAGTTTTCATTTGAGGATCTCTTTTAGGAAGTAATTTGTGGATTCTTTGGATTTCTACTTTACCCTCTTATTAAAGAATATCTGGACAGTTTTTTTTGTTGTGTGTGTGATAATTATGTCTAGGGTATTTTTTTGATCATAACTTTCAAGTAGTCCAATAAATTTTCTCTCCTAGATGTATTATTTTTCAACTCAGAGGCATTTTTTCCTAAGAGACATTTTATTTTTTTCTTCTATTTTTCATTCCTTTGATTTTTTTATTATCTCTTAATGTCTTGTGAAATAATTAATTTCTACTTGACCTATTCTAATTTTTAAGATATTATTTTCTTCAGGGAGCTTTTGACTCTTCTTTTCTGTTTGACTAATTCTACTTCTTAAGAAATTCTTTTCTTCATTCAATTCTTATACTTCTTTTATCATTTAGTCAATTCTGCTTTTTAAGGCATTATTTTCTTCAGGATTTTTTATGCCTTGTTCTGCAAGCTGTTGATTCTTTTTTGCATTGCTTTAATTTCTTTCCCCATTTTCCCTTTGCCTCACTTCTTTGATTTCTGAAATCCCTTTTGACCTCTTCTAAGGCCTGAGACCAATTCCCATTTTTCTTTGAAGTTTTTCATGTCACTGCTTTATCTCATTGTCCCCATCTGAGTTTGTGCCTTGTTCTTCCTTATCTTCATAATAGTAAATGTCTAAGGACAGATTTTAACTCAGGTCTTCCTGATTCTAGGCTTAACACCTTGCTGCCCCTATTTCTAATTTCCAGAGGAATTTTGTAGCTGATTCTTTTCCTATCTTCTGATTGACCCTTACCTTTATGGCCACACCCATTTCTCTTCTGTCTTCCCTCCTACCCCCTTCTTATTTTCTGGGTGGTTTCCCAACCCTGACAAGTGGACATTTGCCCATTTCCTTCAATTACAAAAAGTTCACTAGATTAACCCCACTTTGACCTAATAGTAACTTTAATAGTAGTGAAAAAACTCAATCTACAATACAAATACAACAATTATTTTCAATATGTAAAATACAATTTATTACATTTAAGTCATCCATGAGTTTTAACACAGTGTAGATTTCAAAACAAAATTTTTTCAATAAATACTAAATGTTGTTCATGTTAAGATTAAATACTTACAGTGTAAGCAACTCATTGCAAGACAAGTTCTCTATGATATACCATAAACTTCATCATAGTGCATCTTATTTGTCACAAGGATCATTCTTCATGACATGGCAGAATGGTTGAGTTGATTCGTTTGATGGGAAAGAAGTGGACTGTGGACTGGAGGCTTATTTTATTTCTCCTATTAGTGAATTGAAGTGACAATCTAGATTTATATAACTAGGTTAAATCATGAAAATAAAATTTTCCTATGTATTCAGCCACCTCCAAATAGTGTCACAAAGTATTCCCATTTCATTAATTTATTTGCAACTGTCCTCCTCTACTTATTGGAAGTGAGGAAGGTTGAATTTCCACAGCCTAGATTCAGAGAGATAGTTGGAAGCCTGAGACTCATGCAGAAATCCCAAAGGAATTATCTGGACTTCTGGAAACAATTGGGCACTCTCTGAGGCATTCTTGGGAATAAAGCCCTTGCCCTATTGTCCATGGGAATGATGGCCATAAGTATGTCAAGGGCCTCTCTTGAAGAGCAAAGGAGAGTGAAGGCAAATTAGCCAAGGAAAGTGGTTGAAATGTAACCATATGGGTGGAACCTATTATGATGTTCACATTAGTTTAGCAGCATAGATTAGTGCTAAGAGCACTGGATTTGGAGTCAGAGGACCTAGGTTTGAATCCTCCCTCTGCTACTTCCTAGCTTTGTGACCGGAGTCACAATGTCTGTGGGCCTCAGTTTCCTCATTTATAAAATGAGAGGATTAGACTAGATAATTTCTAAGGTCTATCATCCTATATATATGCATATAAGTGTGAGCATATGTGTATGTTGTGAATAAATACATATAAACATATTTGTGTGAATATGTGTCACATCGAAAAACTAACTTGACTGAGGGTTTTGATTGTCCTGACCATTCAAACACTGAGTTACCAACTAGTGGTTGTAGTTTTAGTATTAATGTTTGCTGGCATATAAAGAAATCGAATGCATTTTTCTTTTCTTTTTAAAATAAATTTTATAAATATCTTTTGTTGCTATATCAACTAAAATTCTCTCAGTAAATCTCTCCAAATATGTACACACACACACATACACACACACATCCCAGCATATCTTCCCAGAGAGATATTTCATATGAAAAAGAATTTTTTAAAGAAAAAAAAAACCTGATCAATACATTAAGAAAGTCTGAAAATATATTCAATGTCCCACCTTGGGGACCTCTTATTTCTCTAAAGAAGCTGGGGGGAAAATCTCAAACCTCTTCTTTGGGACAATACTTGTTTGTGTTTATTTTGGTAATTCTTCTACTTCACTTTCTTTTTCTTTTTTTTTAAAAGGGCTGTTCAAAGTGTATTCATTTATGCTGAACACAAAGTAAACAAAGGTACTGATGCTGCTGGAAATTCTTGTCTTTGTTTTTGGTGTTTTGTTTTTGTCCTTTTCCTTAAAACATACATACACACAATACAACTACTTCTACACCTAAGTAACCCATCTAATCTAAGAGGGCAGGTACAAGGAAGAAGAGGAAGGGAGAGAAAATGGGCTCAGTGCCCAGTGAGATTCAGAAACAGGGAACTGCTACTGCCCTACCTCTTACAGAAGGGCCCCTGCTGACGTTCTTCTTCTCCACTGACTCCTAAGCTAGTTCCCAGGTGATCACGCTATGGGCAACCTGGAAAGTTTCTGAGAACTCTGAGGGTTCCAAATAAAATCGTTAAGAATGGATGACTGGACTTCCCAAAGAAGAAGCCTGCCCACCTTGGTGTGATTTTTTGAAAACCAGAATTGTGGAGGATTACTTATTTGGAGTGCTTGGCAATTGATAGGAGCTGTTACTAGAAGTAGATCTGAGATACTTTTAGTAGTAATGGGTTGCTTAAAGTTAACTGCTTAACCATATTGCTGCCATGTTGTTTTTGCTTCCTATGATGACATAAAGATTAGTAGTGGTTCCTGGACAGCCCATTAGGCAGTGGAGAACCATGGTTGACTTGGCTCAAGGAAAGGGGGCACTAGGACATGCAGCCCATTTGTATAGAAGATCATGGGAACTTACTCCCCAGCAATGGAACATGTGAGAGTACTTTGGGTTTTCCACTTCACACTTTCATTGCTTTGTGGTGGTGATTTTGTTTTGTTTCCTAATTTATATCGCTGTAGTCATGTATCTAGTTTTCTTGGATCTGCTTACTTCACTCTCAATCAGTTCATGATGCTCTATAGCCATCATATTTATCATTTCTTACATCACAGTAACATTCCATTGCATTCATGCACCCCAAATCTCCAATCAGTGGGCATTTGTTTCCAATTCTTTAATATCACAAAAAGTACTAATATAAATATTCTGGTACATATGGGGTTTTTCTTATTATTAATGACTTATTTGGGGAATATGTCTAGGTCAAACAGTATAGAGATTTCATTCACTTTAGTTTCCAAAAATGGTCATATTGCTTCACTGCTTCACTCACATAGTATTAGTGCACTTTCCTTTGTACTATCCCTCCAACTATTCCTCTCATTTGTCATATTTCACATTTTTCTGGGTATAAGGTGAAACTCCAGGGTTATTCTGATGTATATTTCTCTTATTATTAGTTATCTGGAGCATTTTTTCCCTACAGTGGTTATGAGAACTGTTTGTTCAAATCCTTGGGCCACTTATCTGTTGGGGAAGGACTTTTGATTCTATACACAAACACACATCTGTTAGTTGTTTACATATCTTAAATACCAATTTCTTATTTGGAAAATATGATACAAAAAATTTTTTTCCCATGAGACTTTCCTTTCTTAACCTAGATGGATTAATTTTATTTGCACAGAAGCTTTTAAATTTCACATAATCAAAATTATGTTTTATTTATTTTGCGGCTATCCTTTGTTTGGTTAGGAATAAATCTCTTACCCATAACAAAGAATAAGTATGGCATCAAAGAAGAACTATGGGAAAACACTTCTTTCAGAGAAGCAGAGGTGGGAGGTCTACAGGTATGGAATATTGCATATACTTTTCAGAATTTCTCAATATATTGATCAATTTTGCTAAATTCTCTTTTTTCCTCTCTTTTTCTTTAAAAATAATTTTTTTGTTATGCTGATATGCCCCCTCTTTGGAAGGGGTAGGGGAAGGAGAGAGATACTGGGTGAACTTTTGGCTATGTTAAAACAAAAGATAAAGGAAATAATTTCGTTTTAAAAAAGGTATATGTGAGCCTTGCTTCTGGAGTGGCCATTTGATGCCAAGTCTCAGCACACTATTGAGAGGAAGTGATACAGTAGTAAATAGTACTTAACCAGGGCAAGACCCTGGAGTTGAGTTTCTAGAGCTATAGAACATGGTTCTAGACCTCCGCCACAGGTAATATATTTGACTTCTAAACCTACTATGCACCTACCCAGTCAACCCACAGATCTGAGGCAGTATTTTTAGGTTTAGGGAGACTGGTTATATCCATGCATTTACTTATCCAGCCCAATTTGGGAAGAGTTTTTCCTCAAGCAAACAGTATGCCTCTAATATCTAAAAGAAGACAAATAGAAGCATTTTTCATCTTCTTTTATGGATTATATATATTTCAAAGAATCATTTGAAGGATTGATTATCCTGATAGAATGTAAGTTCCTTGATGACAGAAACAGTTTCATTTTCTTTGCCTTTGAATACCCAGAGCTCAGCAATTAATAATAATTGTTGAATGATTTACATCTAAACACACAAGGAAGTAACTTACTCTATTTAGAAATCCTCAATTAGGCTATGTGAATCACCTTCAATAAATACTTCACATAAGTCTAATTTTTATAGGCAGCCTAAACTTTAACAGAATAGTGTTTATATAAACATGAGCCTAATAGTAGGTTAAGAATGTCTTTTCCTGTTTCTACAGAAAAAAAATTTTTTTGATTACTGGAGGGAAAATAATGTCCAAACACTAATGTTTAGCACTGAGCATTTCCTTCAGTTGAAAACAAATGCACAAAGAAGATAACTACCTAAGAAGGTAATATTGCAGCATTACCTAAGTCATGTCTAACAGTCATTGAGGTGAGGTTTGGATGGGTATCCTTCCTAAAGACTCCAGGACTTGTGTTTCTTCCTAGTTGGAGAAGAGGAGAAACTATTTCATGGTCAGAACTAGAGGGTAGCATTTTTTCTGATGAAGCAATTTTAGATTTCTCTAAAGAGAGATGTAGAGTTGGAGATAATCAGGAGAGAGGTTGAGCGGTGGTTGGAGCAGTGGCATTAATCAATGGCAACAGAAGGAGGAGGCCTTCTGGGAGACTGACTCTAAGACTTATTGCTGGAGCCTCTACCTTTTCCTGGTTTGTTGATCAGATTCTCTAGCAAAGAGTGGAGGAAACTTCTGGAACAATTGTAGACTTATTCCACTTTGTTTCTTCCTTCACTTTTATTGCAAAGGACAGCATGATTTATTACTAAGTGTTTCTCTTTTCCATTTAGCATTTTGTTGATTGGTTATTTGTATTTTTAATGATGGATTTCTTGATAAAGATAAAATTGTGTCCTGAATTGATGTTTTGTTAGAGAAAGCATGATAAAGGGTAGGAGGGAGCCTGGGGATAATTGACTATACCAAATTCGACTGGTTGGAATATTTCATTTCTAGCCTGGGGATTGCCTGGGGGCTTAGAGCTTTATGAAGTTTATAATAACATGTATTTTAAGCTTTTTAACTTTGTAGGGAAGAGAAAGTGAGTGGAACTGGCTCTATTGCAGGTAGACAAAAATCCTCATGAGCTGATCCCTTTATCTCCTAGCAAACAGATCCATGGGTGACTTTGAAAAGGGGGCCTTCAGACTTTCTCCAATTCCTCATAGAAGAAGGGGAAGGGAAAGTAAAGGCAGGGACCTCAAGTGAAGGTCACATAACTCCCTATACATGTCCTTGCTTTATTTAATTCAGCTTATGCTAGTGAAAGCTGTTTCTTATAAAAAAGATAATTAGAAAAGATGGAAAGGATTCTTTGGCCATTCTTAATAAGAAGAAGAACCTTTTCACCAATCTTTTGTCTTTAAAATTGATACTATATGGTCATTTTAGGATCAGCTTCCAATAGCACTGCATCACAAACCATCTATTATCTGAAATCCATCATTTTCAGAGGAAACGTTCAAAAGTCAAGCTATATCCAGATACAATCAGTAGTGATATTCTAAAATAATTGCTCTAAAATGGATTAAATTAGTGCAAATTATATAGGATATGCTAAATAACAAATTTGTTTTTGGAATGCTTTCACAGAAAAGCTTAATTCATAGTTCTCTCAATAATTTCCAATTAAAGCTAGCTAAAATCAAGAGCAGAAAACATTATTCTTTAAGATGATACCATCAAAGCAGTATAGATTTATGATCTCTTTCTAGAAGACAGATTTTAAATATCAATATTGGATGGCATACAGAGACATTTAATGGGTTTTAACTACCAAGATGTTTCCTTAGCATATGAAGTTGCAGGTAAATATTTCAAATTATATTCTATAACTTATCCCATATATTAGCTTGCATTGTTAGGAGACATATTACAGATTAAGCCCAGACCTGAAAAGAAAAAATATCAGTCTTTAGTTTATGGCATTAAAGAACTTGAGTTTTTCAAAAAAGGTTCACTTAAGTGGTTAATTGTTACGTTGTCAAAACTCTTTTGAAGGGTTTCTTACTTGACTAAATAAAATAAGTTATGTGTTGTTTATGTTTTAATTATTACACACACTACATAGAATTACAGGATCTCAAAGGTAGAAGGGAGCCAACAGGCTATCTGGTTCAATTCACAAAGAGAACAAGAATGCCTTCTCTAAAACAACCAACAAGGGGTCAACCACCTCTTGCCTAAATGTTTCTAGTGAGGGGGATTCCCATTGTCTCTGCAGCCTATTCTGTCTCTGACTAGAAAACATTTTCTGACATCAAACCTAAATTGTTTTCTTTGCAACTTCTACTGATTGCTCATAATTTGGCTCCTGAGACAGTCTTCCCTCTTCCCCCTTCCTCCTTTCCCTCCTTCCTTCATTAAATCTGATCTTGTTTGCCCATTTAACTGTCTTCACAAGCATGATTCTCATTTCACTGAAGCATAATGAAGGCCATTAAAACTGGAATGATTGAAACTATGACCCACAACTGGACCTAGCTAGCTTCTGCCTTTTAACCTTCTTTGAGTGCTCTAAGAAGACCAAGCATTCTTTTCCCCTTCAACCAACAGTCTCTCATTCCCTAAAGTAAGAAGAAAAGAACCTTACTCTCAGGGTATGGTCCCATGATCCTGAGCAGAAAGCCGTTCCATCAGGGGAAACACGCAAAGTACTAACTCTGTTTTCGTGCCCAAACAGAATGGACACTCGAGATCCTTTCAACACATCCCAGACATTGATTGTATAATCATTGTAACCAGCAAACAGCAAGCGACCTAGAAAGATAAGGACATTCACATGGGAGAATCTTTGAATCTTTGTAAAGCTCCAGGAGACTAAGGCTCTAAACTAGGGTTCCTTGGTTTTCTGGGTCATCTAAAGCAATAGAACAACAAATTTATAGGGCAGCTATTACCTGTTTATGCAAGATTGTGACCTAACCTTTCTCCAACCATGCACAATGTATGTATGCCAAGGTGAGATACGAGAGTCCCCGACCTCACAGAGTTTGGTCCCACTGACAAGGCTTTAGATGGCACTTGTTGCAAGGGCAGTGTTTCCACTAACAAAGGGTGTGTGTGTGTGTGTGTGTGTGTGTGTGTGTGTGTGTGTGTGTGTGTGTGTGTGTGTGTAACAGCAATCTCAGAAAATCATGGGGAATTCCTAGGGGCTTATGGAAATGGCTCGTTCTCAACCTGACTTTACTGGGTTGATCCTCTTCCTTCTAGAACATTGTTTGAGGTTACTTCTGACCTACCAAATTCAATTTTCCCCTTTTAGAGTGGTAGGCAGTTCATTCTGAGCTCAGATTCCTCCCTTAAACTCAGGCTGCTTCTTCTAGTTGCCATCAAAGGCTCTGTCCCCAATCTTTTTTTTTTTTTTTCATGATAGCCAATGTGAGATACTTAGTTCTCTCCTCACTACCACCTTGAGAATTTTTTGTCTGTATTTGTGGTGGAAATGAGGATTTATGGAACTGTTTAAGAAGTCTTTAGGTAGGCAAAATTTGATACATCACTCCTTTAGTCCCAAATGGCTAAAGATAATATGGACCTTTTATTTTCTCTTCTCAAGGAAAAAGGGGTATTCTAGTCTTTTCAGAGAACATCAGCAGGTAGTGCTAGAAAGTCCTTGATGGCAAGAACTATTTTTTTCTGTATTTCTAGCACTTAGCATAATGCCTGGCATGTAAATTCTGGATGATAGATTGAGTATAATTAGTGTTGAACTATGGAAAAAAAAAGAATGAGATAGAGAATAAGAGGAAACTGTACATGGGAAAATATTTTTTCTTGATTTTTTTTTTTGCCCCTGAAAATGAGAATGAGGAAGGATATGGGTCAATGTATTAGATCATTTGGGAAGTGCTCCCTTATTTGTATAGGAATGTAGGGTGATAAAAATCTATTTACCTTGTTTGTTCTCACTTGGTTCTACTGCTAGTGATCTGGCAAGGTTTCTGAAATAAAACACAGCCTATTGTCCTAAGAAATCAGATCTTACCACTGAGTGAGAAATCCACACTGGATGCTCCAAATATAATACTCTCTTTGGAGTAAATTGCCACTTCTCTGTCAGCACGGAGATCATACAGGCGACACTGTAATTTAAATGCAGTTTTAAAATAGTTTTCACTTTGATTACAACTCTATGAAGTAATATGTATGGAGCGAGGTAAGTAGCTTATATAATTTTAAAGACTGGAATGGAATGTCTTTTTATTTTCTTCTTCCTTCCACCCTCCTCTTCCCACATTCCCTTAAGTATTTCAGTTGTTTTTTTCTTTTCCTATTCATTTTCATTATCAATGGGAAATAGGCAGTGAGTTCCACAAAAGAACAAAAATCAAGGGGTTCTCAAGGTATAAATAATTTGTATTTTAAAAATATAAATGTTCCATGTTCTTTCTTATTTTAAAAAATGTTTAAATGACTTGGAAAAAAATAGTTTTTTTTAACCCTTACCTTCTGTCTTAGAATCAATATTTAGCATAGGTTCTAAGTCAGAAGATTGGTAAGGGCTAGCCAACTAGAGTTAAGTGACTTGCCCAGAATCACGCCACCAGGATGTATCTGAATCCATATTTGAACCCAGAACCTCCTATATCTAGGCCTGGCTAGCCACTGAGCCACCTAGCTGCTTTTTAATGACTTATAACCTATTCACTTCCTCAAAACTCTTCTTTTCTAATAAAGAAGTATAATTAAAGCAATATGAATTAACCTATTTCTTTCCAGAATGAAACCCATTGTCTGAGGAGTTTTGCAAGATACATAACAGTGATTTTTTTCTTTGAAAACTGTATCCACATAAATTTCTCTTACAAAAACAAATATTCATTAACTTGGGCACATACCGTAGCATCATCTGAACCAGAAGCAAAGGCATCTCCACTGGGATAATATCTGTAGGAGGCAAAGTCGGGGTTGCAAAATCATTCTACATAATTCTACACAAATCACTATTTACACAATGTGGCAAAGCACTATATAAAATTGTTATCAAGTACTTTTGTAGCATCTTTTTGGCGTGTGAAGATTTATGCTGATAACATTTCTTTTAGCATTGTAAGCTGGGCCATCCCATTTTTTACAGAGTAGCTTTGAGATTAGAGTGCTGGCCTTTGAACCTGGAAGATCTAAGTTCAAGATCTACCTCTGACATTTACTAGTAGTGTGATTCTGGGAAAGTCAGTTATCTTCTAAGTACTCTAGGCAACTCTCTCAGACTAAGTTTCAGAGAAGATGCAATCTCTATTGGTAAAGAACTTATTCAGAAGTTCATGATATCAATGAAATCTCAGGTTTAGTCCCTATGGCTATTGTATCTTTTATGTTACTCATGTTTTATGGTTATTTGGTTACAAAATCATGAACTCCAGATCCTAGAATAGTCGCAATCGCAGGGGTCCCAAAGGGAAATGGAAAGGTGTGAAGTAGATGTAGGTAGGCTGTAGTTAGGAGTGTGCTGAAGCCAGCTGGAAAGAGCTCATGAGAACCAATTGTCAAATTTCCAGTGTGAACACTCTGGAACTTTGGAAATCAGCAAATGCTACAAATGAAGGCTTAAGTTATTGTTCTGTTGATTCTAGACTTAAGAAAGTGATGGAGAAAATGTTTATAATGCACCTTTAACTTTAAAGTTTGATGTGGGCACCTTTTTTTCCTTCAGAGAAATGGTTATTAAACATTTACCAGCACACTCCTAGCAACAGCATATTGCCAATGATGATCGGTGCATTAGAAATGATGGGAAATGCAATCATCAAAGAAATATATGTGTGTGTGTGTGTGTGTGTGTGTGTGTGTGTGTGTGTGTGTGTGTGTGTTTGGAAAATGAGATGAACTAATTAATAAGAATGAGAGACAATATGTGGATTTTAATTTAATGCCCATGAGATTTTCAAAGAAGCAGAGTAATCAGTCAATAAACATTTATAAAGCACCTGCTATGTGCCAGGCACTTTGCTAAGCACAAACAGGATACAAAAGGAAGCAAAAGACAGTTCCTGTCCTCAAGGAATTTATAATCCAATGAGGAAGTCAATGTAAAAAAAATATTGGAGTCTCACTATACATGTGGGACCCACTCCACTCTTTCCTTATACAGATAAAACAAGCTATTTGCAGGATAAAGAAAGGGGAGGCATTTAGATTTAAGAGGGGCTGGGAAAGTAAAAGATGGGATTTTATTTTATTTAGTTGAAGGAAGCCAGGTAGGCCAATAGGATGATTTGAGAAGGGAAATTGTTTATTGATCGGAGGATTTATGAAAAGAAATGGGACATCACTAGGAAGGTCTGTAGCAGAGGCATCATTGCTCTAACAAGCTTTCCCTTGTTCCAGGCTTCTTTCTCAATCTTGGAGAGATGCTGCGCCACCCAGTCCCAAATAAGTAGACTCAAGGCTTGGATTCTCCCAGGACTCTCTTGGTAACACCAGAACCTCCCCAACCCCCCCCCACACACACACACACAGTAGAAAAGAGAAAAAAATCCAGAATTCCAAAGAAGAGGAGGAGGAGGAGAATTAGTATAGTACAATTTCAATGTACTATATTCAAATTCAATCTCAATGATGAGAAAGCTAAAGACAAAGTTAAGAAAGCTGAAGGAAGTAGTAAAGAGAATAGAAACTCTCAAGAATGATGAGCCTCAACAGTAGAGACCACAGGGGTGAAGAACAGCAAAGAGAAGATTGACAAAGATTCCCAGGTTACTGCTAACAAGACTGAAGACAAGGAAGCAGAGAAGACCACAGTGGCCAGCAAAGAAGAAGCTGAGAAATAAGAGTCTGAGAAACCAGAAGCTCTCCCTGATGCTGAGGCAGAGAAACCAAAGGATACGGAGTTGGCTGGCTAGGTTCGTGCCTCTTGTTTCTGGGGCTGGTGCTGAAGCTCCTAGCTTAGCTCCTATTCAGGGCCTAGCACTGAATGAGGCATAGGTTTCCAATCCTCAGAAGCCACAGCAGCCAGTGAAATGGATGAAAAGAACATAGGGGAAGGGGAAGTCGAGAAGATTAAGGTTCTTATAGCTCTATTGCACAAGAAACTAAAAAGCAAAGTGGTTCTGGCTTCTGACTTAAGTCCTAGCAGCAGCAAAGGACTTCCAAGGACTTCCCCTCCCCCAGGAGCAAGAGAAGCCCCTGGGGTCCATCTCTAAGGCCCAGGCACTTATAGATTCATCAGAAGAGGTTAAACCTTTTGAAGCTTGAGCCATTAATTTAGATCAGTGGTTCCCAAACTTTTTTGGCCTACCGCCCCCTTTCCAGAAAAAAATATTACTTAGCGTCCCCTGTCACATACTATCACTGCCCCCTTACAGTTATTCACTGCCCCTAAACGCACCTGTGGCCATCACCACCTCCCTGGATCGCTGCAGCACCCACCAGGGGGCAGTGGTGCCCACTTTGGGAATCACTGATTTAGACCAAACCATAGTGGTAAAATAGTAAAATGGACAGCCAATTAAAAAATAATAAGCACTTAAATCAACCTGTTCCCTCCCCCTCAGCTTATTTTAATTTATGTACTATTTTTAAAATTATTAATATTAAGTAATAAAAATATTTATTTACTTATTATTCCCTACTAACATTTCAAATCTGAAATAGCAATTCATTTTGCACCCTACCAAAAAAATACCAAAAGGATGTCCCATCTAGAGAAAGGGAATAGATGAATCCAAATAGTATTTTTGTGGGGAAATATCTAATATACCTTCAGTCAACTTTATGAAAATCGTCCTAGATTTAAGGATGGATACCTAAAAGCACACAATCTTTTGCCCCTAAACTGCTCTTAGATGCACTTTACTGATATATCAAAATCTCTTTTCTTCTGTAATGACTGTTCTTGGGTCTGTATCCAGGTAATCAGATCTCTATAAAAGAAATATTTTTTATGTTTTAAATAAAAGTGTATAGCCTTTATTATTTTGATTTTTTAGTGCCATGGATGAATATTATCTTTCAGACAGTATTCACTTAACTGTCCACATTTTTCTCAATGTTAGTCTTCTGTTCTTCCAACCCAGGTATTTTTTTGGGGGAGTAAAACAAATACTCTCATTCTATTTAGCTTCTGTAGATTGAGTTAATATACATCTATTTTTGGGAAATAATTATATTAATAATAATAATGGCTAACATTTATATAGCAATTACTATGTGTCAGACTTCTGCTAAGCCCTTTTCAATTATTATCCCATTAGATCCTTAAACAACTCCATGATATTGGTGCTATTATTATCATCCCCATTTTAGAGAGGAGGAATGTGAGGCAAACAGAGGTTAAGTGACTTGCCCAAGGTTACACAGCTAGTGTGTGAAGCTGAATTTGAACTCATGTCTTCCTGACTTTTGGCCCAATGCTCTATCAACTGCACCACCTAGCTGCCCCTATAGCTGGATGCACTTATAGTTCTATTTATTGGTCAGTGGAAATGGGGAGGGGGTATCTTCATTCATTGTAATTTCTTTCATTCTATGCCACAGACACTAACTCACTAGTCAGTGGAAAATGAAACATTAAAAAAAACCCAAAAACCAAGAAAAATGTATCATGGATAGATTGAAATTGAATAAATGAAGTAGGAATAATATAGTTAAATAGTTAAAAAAACCAATATAGGAAAGTATGCAGGGGTTGCAACCTGTAACTCATTAGAGGCAACATCCCATCCAGGGTACCCATGGATCCATCTATGTACATTCTGTATGATATGAGTGAACAAAAGAATTATCAGTGTTAGCCTAGTGAGGTGCTGCCAAAGCCTGGTTAGTGTCATCACCACAAAGAACATTATTATAGACTTAATGATAAAATTTGACTTTTGTTTAGCACTTTAAACTTTTCAAAGCACAAAGCTCCAATCAATGTCCTCATCTAATTCTTTGAAGTATACAGGTTAGGCATTATAATGCTTGTTTTATGGAGATATAGAGTAATTAAATGACTTGTCCAAGGTCATGTGGCCAAATCAGTGATAAAGCTTGAAAGAAGTCTCAGGTCTCCACATCCTTTTATGCATATCACTCAAGTGACTACTGAGTCATTACTGGGCAGAGGTTTTCATTTCATACTGGACTGTGTCTCTAGCACCTTTTCTCCATGTGGAAGTTTTGATTTCCAGGATAAACACAGAAATATGATTTGTTTTGGGTGGCCTCATTCCTGCTTAGAAAAAACTTTGAAAATGGAAGAATACCTCAAATATTTCAATTCTCCATGACCACTCTAGAATGGATCTAAACCTCTGACGTATCCTGGAAGCAGATGTAATTTCTTTTGTTCTAATGAACCAGTCTGAAACCATATTCATCAGAAGGAAAGGCAACAGATGAAACTCTGGATTTGGTCAGGACCCCTGGAGATCCTGAAGTATTTGGGACACACCTAGAGAATTTACATCAACTAGGAGCATGTCATTGGGATTATGTCACTGAATCTTAGTAAACACAACTGGGCTCATTGTCCTGTTGTAGCACCATGCTATCAATTGGGTTTGAGTTTTTGGTGTGTTTGGATATAGTGTCAAACCTGGGATCAGGAAGACCTGAGTTCAAATATGGTCTCAGACATTTAAATCCTGTTTGCCTCAGTTTTTTCATCTGTAAAATGAGCTGGAGATTGAAATGTCAAAATACTTCACTAGCCTGTCAAGAAAACCCCATATGGGGTTGCCAAGTTTTGGATAAGACTGAAATGACTGAATAACAACATGAAGTCATGCCACTTCTCTAAATGCAAGTTTCTAGAGAAACTAAGATGAAAAATTATATGCAAATTTTATACTTGTAATGAAGCTATTTTACAAAGGAAGGGGGCAGTGGGGAATACCAGAATTTTTTGTATCCAAATGAGTTTTGTCTTTCACAGAGGGCTAGAAAGCTATATTCATTCCTCATTTCAATGATATTGCCTTTGTTCAAAGCATATATTTCTGGGTTCTCTTCTGTGAAATTATCTTTAGAGACAACTTATCAGCCAAATCAGATCCAATGTCTTGACCAAAATCAGCATCACCCAGTTTGCTCACCCATTTTATTAGGCTTGAATAACTTGTGGCTATTTTAAAAAAATCCAGTTCACCTGCTAAGGACTTTCCTTGAGGATATCAAGAATGCAATTCTGGATCCCTCCAAAGTAGAGTTTTTCAAACATGGGAGCACTGTGGAATAAGAATATGAACATTCCTAGGGACTCCTTTGGAAGGGACTATGTTTCTTTAATGTATAAGTTTTGGCATGTTTGTTTAAAAAAAGGTCCTATTACCCAAAGGTGGGGGGCAAGAAATGTGAATTTAATACATGAACATTCTGTAGTTGTGTCACTAATCCTTCACTCTATTTCCCCCACCCACCTCCTCTCTGGACATGTGATATGATTCCAAATAATCAGTTGAACAGTAGAAAATTGGGCCAACTAATCATCTTACCATTATAGAGTGATTAAAGCAGCCTCCTTGATCTCTTCCCCTGGAATGATCTCTCACCTACCTACACATTGTTCACTGGCTCTAACCCATCATGTTATTGTTTTGTTGTTGAGTCATTTCAGTCATGTCTGACTCTTTGTGACACCATTTTGGGTTTTCTTGGTAAAGACACTCAGTTGGCTTGCCATTTCTTTCTCCAGCTCATTTTTCAGATGAGAAACTGAGACAGAGCTAAGTGACCTACCCAGGGTAACACAACTAGTAAGTGTGTGAGGCAAGATTTGAACTTGGGAAGATGAGTCTTCCTGACTTCAGGTCTAGCTTGCTATTCACTGTGTCACCTAGCTGATTCATTGCACTGTGAGAATTAAAATTAATATTCAAATACTCCAAGTTTTATATTTATAAAGTTTATTAATACTAACTTGAAGCAAAGGAAAATAAAAACTAGAGAGCTCACCCAGCCACACACAGGTAGGGTGAAAAAAGAGAGCAAGAGGCAGAATTACAGCCAACTATATACAAAATATAAGCACGCAACTTGGGGTCAAAGGGAAAAGGATGCTGGGTAATGAAAAAGAATTCTGGGAGATGGAGTCCAAAGGTTCAAGATTGCTAATTAATATAGCACCAAACCCTCTTACTAATCTATTCCACCACTTATGCTTGATGGCATTATTATGGCAGTGGATGGAGCACTGGGTGTGAAGTCAGGAAGACCTGAGTTCAAATCCAGGCTTAAATATTTATTGCGTGACCCTAGGCAAGTTGCAACCTCTATCTGCTTCAGGTTCCCCCTCTGGCATAATAATGGCACCTATGTGCTCTTTGTGGTGGCAAAAAAATGGAAAATGAGAGAATGTCCTTCAATTGGGGAATGGCTGAATAAATTGGGGTATCTGTTGGTGATGGAATACTACTGTGCTCAAAGGAATAAAGAACTGGAGGAATTCCATATGAACTGGAATGACCTCCAGGAATTGATGCAGAGTGAAAGGAGCAGATCTAGGAGAATATTGTACACAGAGACTGATACACTGTGGTACAAACGAACGTAACAGACTTCTCTACTAGTAGCAATGCAAGAATCCAGAGCAAGGCTAAGGGACTTATGAGAAAGAAAACTAGCCACATTCAGAGGAAGAACTGTGGGAGGAGAAACACAGAAGAAAAACAACTGCTGAAACACATGGACTGATGGGGATACTATTGGGGATGTAGACACTAAACAATAACTCTAGTCCAACTATCAACAATATGGAATTAGGTCTTGATCAATGATACATGTAAAACCCAGTGGAATTGTGCTTCAGCTATGGGGGGGAGGGTTAGGGGGCTTGGGGAGAAGGAAAGAACATGAAATATGTAACTAGGGGAAAATATTCAAAATAAAATTAAAACAAACAAACAAATAAACAAATAAATAAAATAATAATGGCACCTAAAATGAGGACAATAATTTCATCTACCTCTCAGTGTTGTCGTATAGATAATGTTTATATTTATAAAATGTTTTGCAAAACCTTATGGTGCTATGTAAAAGCTATTAACCAAATCACCAGCATTATGTGTGTCTCTATCTGTCTCTTCCCCATCTATCAATGGCTTGCAAAGAAACAAAAAAAATTCAGATAGTTTACTGGTTTTCTTTTTCATCTAATATCTACTGTTCTCTTTGTTGTAATTTTTTTTACAATCTTCTATCTCTTAAATGCAGATTAATACTGATGATTAAAAAACTGAGGCTGGTTTTTTTAGGGGGGGGGAAATCTTGTGGAGAAATGTAATATAAAAGTAAGACACATAATAGTTCACTAACCTGACACTGTTGATATCAGATTCGTGTGTTTCAAATGACTGAATGCATTGGCCAGAGCGCATGTCCCAAACCATGGCCTTTTTATCACATCCCTAGAAATAAAAAAGTGCTTCTGAGTTATGATGCCTAAAGGATAACAGGAGTTAGGGTGGAGAACAGAAAAGAGATGTAGGCATGCTGCAATCAAAAGACCACCAGAAGGGGCAGCTGGGTAGCTCAATGGATTGAGAGCCAGGCCTAGAAATGGGAGGTCCTAGGTTCAAATCCAGCCTCAGACACTTCCCAGCTGTGTGACCCTGGGCAAGTCACTTGACCCCCATTGCCCACCCTTACCATTCTTCTGCCTATGAGACAATACGCAGAAGTTAAGGGTTTAAAACAAACAAACAAACAAAAAAAAGACCACCAGACTTGGAGTCTACAGATGTGAGTTTAAATGCCAGCTTAACCCATTCTCCTCCCCATAATCCTGGGGATAATCCTCTCTCTCTGAGTCTCAATTCCCTTATTGTTAAGGGAACAAAATAACTATGGCACTTTCTACTTTACGAAACTATTGTGAGAAAGATGCTTTGGAAATTTTATGGTGTGACAGAACCATGGCCTGTGACTCAGATCCACTTAAAAAAGGGCTGCTTAAGCTTATCTCATATTTCTTTGGTAAGATGAGCCAACATCTTGATATAGTAGATACAGAGCTAGTCTTGGAGCTAGGAGAACCTGGCTGGAGTTGAACTGGATCCCCTGCACCTCTCTAAGTCACTTAATAGGACTAAATGGAGAAAAAAATCCAATCAAATCAATTGTTTTGTCTCTTGGAGACATAATTTTTGGCTAAAGCAATGCAAGGATGATTCGTTCTGAAAGTTACAGCTCACTCCAAGATTGGCCTTGAAGATGTACTTGCTGTGGGAACCTGGCTGAGCTGTTTAGCATTTCCAGGATTTAGGCAAATCTCTAAAACTAAGTTGCAGAGAAGGTGTCAACCTGAATTGATAAGAGTGCATTTCCTCACTGATACTAATGAAATAAAGAGAACTATTTTTTTTTCTGTATCCATTTGATCTAAGGCAAATAGTTTCAATTAAATAAGTTTTTTTTCTTTTAAAAGAAAACAAATCCTTACCTTCTCTCTTAGCATTAACACTGTGTATGGGTTCCAAGGCAGAAGAGTGGCAAAGGCTAGGCAATGGGGGTTAAGTGACTTGCCCAGGGTCACACGGTGAGGTCATATTTGAACCCAGGGCATCCTCTCTCTAGACCTGGCTTTCAATCCTCTGAGCCACCTTGCTGCCCCATAAATAAACTTTAAAAAATATATTTTTCCATATTTACAGGATGCATTTTCTTTCCCTCCCCTTTCTATGCCCACTCCTGGAGCCAACAAGCAATTCCACTGGGTTACACAAATGTTATCACTTAATACCTCCTAAATAAACTTTTGAGGGCAAAGAGTATATCTGATTTTTTTTTAAGAGAGTAGAGCTTGTGGCTGGGAGGTATAAGAGAAGTGGCATCTGGATCATTCTATTAATGGCTTTAATTCTATTTCCCCTTTTCAGAGTAGGCAAAAACCATTGCAGAGAATCCTTCCTACCTACTTCTCCCCTCTGAATCTTTCCCTCCTTCCTCTCTCCTTCCCACAGTCAAAAAGCAAAGACAAACAGGGGTCTAAGAACTGCTCTAGTCCCCCATTTCTCCCCATTTCTGGTTCTAAGACATTAAATGATAATGTAGACAAAGAAATGTATAATTCATGAAGTGCTCCCTCAATGTTAGCGCTCACACAGATCTTACATTAATTAATTATTATATTTAATTGTATTAAATATAATAATTACTTTATAATTATTATAATTTATAAATAAAATTACTTAATCTTATATTAATGTTAGATTTTTCATAAAGGGACTACTTTATTTATTTTTTAAAACCCTTACCTTCCATCTTGGAATCAATATAGTGTATTGTTTCCAAGGCAGAAGAGCAGTAAGGGCTAGGCAATGGGGGTTTAGTGACTTGCCCAGGGTCACACAGCTACGAAGTGTCTGAGGTCACATTTGAACCTAGGACCTCCCATCTCTAGGCCTGGCTCTCAATCCACTGAGCTACCCAGCTGCCCCCAAAGGGACTACTTTAATGTTTCATCATGGCACTGATATGAGCCTTGCCAACCGAGCTGAGGCTCTGGAATGCCTTATCAATTTGGAGAGGTTCAAATATGGATCCAAGGACACCCGTCTATCTCTTGTATGAGGACCGGCCAAGTTACGTTTAGGGAATCATTACTGGGTTGATCATAGCTTTCTTTGAAAATGTTCTATCAAGCTATAGAGGGCTCGGGAATTGTTTTGTTGTTGGGAACACCCATAGATTTCTGAAATATGAATACTTATTTGTTGTTCAGTTATGTTCGACTCTTTGTGTCTCCATTTGAGGTTTTCTTGGCAGAGACTAGAGTGGTTTGCCGTTTCCTTCTCCAGCTCATTTGACAGATGAGGAAACTGAGGCAAACATGGCTCAGTGGCTTGTCACATAGTAAGTATCTAAAGTCAGATTTGAATTCAGATTGTCCTGACTCCAGGCCTAGTGCTCTATCCACTGTACCTCTCCAAGACACTTCAGAGGACATGAATGGGGGTGTGTGTGTGTGTGGAAATCAGTCAGGTATTGGTTCCAAGGCAAAAGAGCAGTAAGGGTGAGGCAATTGAGGTTAAATGACTTGCCCAGGGTCATGTTGCTTGGAAGTGTCTGAGATCACATTTGAACCCAAGACTTCTCCTTTCCAGGCCTGACTTTCTATCCACTGAGCCATCTAGCTGCCCCTTTGTCTTTATTTTAATGCCAATTTAAAAGTTTCCACAATATGAAGATGAATTTTTCAAATTAAAAGAGCTCTAGAGGCATCAGAATTAGGCCTATTTAAATTTTTAGAAAATTGTTTAAATTTTAGATGCCAAGTTTTTTATCTTGTCATATTTGCCTTAATATTTCTACAAAGTGTTTTTCTTTTATAGATGAATACAAACATAACTTATCCCCAATAATAGTTCTTATTTGCATAACAGAAAAAAAGTATCTCCTTCCACAAGTGTAGTAAATAAATTATTCCCTTTTTCTTCTCTCTTTTTTCAACGACTTTATTTTGTAGCTGAGGAACCGTAGGGCCACAGACGTTCTCTTCAAAGGGACAGTGTCTGAGTCTAGAATTTCTTTCATCTCCAAATTTCCCCTTTCTCTTACTATGCCACATTGTCTCCCCAAGTTCCCCTCCTACAAACTACACCCACTGGGTGTCTTATCATACTCTGACCCTCGATGAACCCTCCAACTTCTTGGTGCTTTTGCCGGTCCTCTGGGGCTGATGGTATCACATGGCTCAGTCATGTATTTTTTGTTTTCTTCTTCTCAGAAAGGGGATGTTGGTCTTTTAGTGACTGACAGATACACGGCTGCAACTAGCTTTTTATTTAAGAAATAAAAATAGACCATCAAGATTTTTGCCTTTGAAAGCTTTCCAGAAAATCTGTGTAATCAGCTCAACATCTAAGAAAGAAGGGTTTGGGGGTTAGAGATTGGGACCCGCATTCATATGATAGCTTTTTTTTTTTTTAAACTCTTACCTTCAATATAGAGAATTGGTTCCAAGGCAGAAGACTGGTAAGGGCTAGGCAATTGGGGTTAAGAGACTTGCCCAGGTCACAGAGTTAGGAAATGTATGAGACCAGATTTGAACCCAGGTCTTCCCAGCTCCCTACCTGATTTTCTGTCCACCGTGCTGCTTAGCTGCTCCCATATCACAGCCTTTTTATTGGACGTTGTTCACTCAGTGGATTACGGTGTTTGTTAACAAAATACTATAACAACATGAGCAGGGTCTACTAACTTTACTCTTAGCCTACTTGCCTCACCTTTTCCCCAGAATCTTTGAGTTTTCCTTTCATCTAACTCTGGTGAAGAGTCCTTTATCCAGATAGCGAAGACCCAGGGATTTTTCCCCTTAGGAAAAATGTTTCTACCACTGTTCTTATATGTTCAGATTTGTTCAGATTTCACAGTGATAGACATATATGTTTATTTTAATGGCCTCACCCCAGATACAAAGGTGTTTCCTGTTTCTGAAGGTGCCAAATCCAGGCAGAGAACATCAGCTCCATGTCCATGAAAACTCTGTAGAAGCTGCCCACTCTCTACATCCCAGAGAGCACAGGTCCCATCCCCACTTGCAGTCAGTATCTGTTCAATAAGAAAAGGACAAAAATACTGTTGTTATGACTAATATCAAATTATTATTAGTGAAAAACAAATAAAATGTTTGAGGTACTAACAAGAAAAGCTGATTCTCTTAAAAAAACAGTATGCTACAGAGGGAGAAAAAAGCAATGAATTTGGAGTTAGGGCCACTTGGTTTCAAATCCCATCTCTGACCCTACTTACGGGACATTCAGTCACATTAACTCTTTGGGCCTCGGTTTCTTTATTTGTAAAAAGAGCGCATTGTACTAAATGACCCCTAATGTGCTTTTCAGCCATTAAATCAAGGATCCTAAAATCCTGCTCTGTAGTTTCCAAAAACCTGATTCATTTCAGATAATTTGTTGCATCAGACCATCCTGGAGGTGACTAGATCCTTCTGGTTCCTGAACTTGAACCAGAATTTATTGGTTCCTTTTCTGGGCTCCCAATCTGTACAGGGGCTGCCTACACCCAAGCACATTATGCCTATTAAGGATACTCCTTTGTGAGATTAAAAAAAGAGAGGGGGAAAGGACCTGTTTGTACAAAAACATTTATAGCTGTGCTTTTCATGGTGGCAAAGAATTGGAGATTTAGGGATGTCCATCAAATGAGGAATGGCTGAACAAATTGTGGGATATGATGGTGATAGAATACTATCATGCTGTAAGGATTGATGAAAAGGGTGGTTTTAGAAAGAACTGGAGAGACCAAATGAACTGATACAGAGTGAAATAAGCAGAACCAAGAAAACATTGTACACAGTAACTGCAATATTGTGGAATGATCAAATGTAATAGACTGCTACTAATAGCAGTACAATGATCCAGGACAATTCTGAGGGACTTATGACAAAGAATTCTATCCACCTCCAGAGAAAGAACTGTGAGAGTAGAAATGCAGGTGAAAACATATGATTTATCACTTGTTTATTTGGGCAAACCCATTTTTGGGGTTTGG
Organism: Gracilinanus agilis; assembly: GCF_016433145.1. NCBI lineage: Eukaryota > Metazoa > Chordata > Mammalia > Didelphimorphia > Didelphidae > Gracilinanus > Gracilinanus agilis. The sequence continues at coordinate 542,853,305 of NC_058131.1, read as the reverse complement.
TTTTATAATATTATTCACTTACAAAAATGAATAATATGAAGATGTTTTTGCATGATAATACATGTATAACCCAGATTGAAATGTTTGCCAGCTCCAGGAAGGGGGAAGGGAGAAGGGAGAAGGGAGGGAGACAAGATGGATATGGAACTTTAGAAAACTTATGTGGAAATTTGTTATTAAAAAGTTTTTAAAAGGACACTGCCTTTGTCTGTCACTGCTGTGCCAACATCCTGATAGCAGCTGAGGCAGCAATTTGACTGCTTTTACCCCAGGAGGCTGGGGGAGAAGGCTAGGCTGCTCCTGGAGGATGGAGAAGGAAGTGGGGCTGAATGTCTGGGAGATTTTCCTTCTTCTAGGTTTTCAGCCAGAGTCCATGTATAAGATCAATGTGATCTCAGATGATGACAGTTAAAGAACGAATTGAATAAAACCCTCCATAAGCTCAACAACAGTGTCAGACAACTCAAGACTTTTGGGCATAGACATCACGCTATGACTTAAGAAACAAGTGGATGGAATAACAAACATTCCATTGCCAAGAGCAATTAACTAGAAAAAATAGGAGACCTGGAACTTTTCACACAGGACATTTAGCTTTCACGTCAGATGTCCCGGAATAAATCCTAAAATTAGACATCCTAACCAATGGATGAGTTCTTCCCCACCAACCCTTCTACAACCTCCTCAAGCGGATCAGTCAAAACTTGCTCAAGAAATGATCAAAATATTATTTAATTTGGAGTTGGGAAGACTCGGGTTCAAATTCCAACTGTACAACCATAAATAATTCACTTAACCTTCTTCCTAGGGATTCAGTTTTCTTTATCTATAAAATAGGAATAATAGTTGTATTACCTTTCTCATGGAGTTATTACGAGGCTTCATATATGAGATGATAATACAAAAAGCACCTTGCAAATTCTGAAATGATTTATCAAATTATCATAATACCTTCAAGGTAAATATCATTTACTTCTTAACTTGTCAGAAGTTCCATTTTCCCTTAAAATCAGTTTAATATTCCACGCGTAGTTTGTTACATTATATTATTACACACACACACACAGAGCTAGAATGTTAAATAAGGGATCTCGTTCTCCCCTTTTGTAAGGGGAGAGAAACTATTGCCCTTCCCTTTCCTTTTTTGCCCATGTCAGAGCACAAGGCACCCGGTAAATGCAACCTGAAAAGGTCAGAGAGAAGAGAAACTCCTGTTAGCAGTTACTCTGGAGCCCATGAGAGCCAACCAAGACCTGCCAGGCATCATGTGATAGCTCATTAGGTTTGGCAGTTTGAGGAAATAGGACTAGAAGTTTTCTAAGTCCCTCATGACCATATTTTCAAACCCTCAGTTGGCTCCAGAGCCCGAGAGCCACTCTAAAAACATTAGGTCTGGATTCAATTCCAGATGACTCACTCTAGTCTAGACTTACCCCTGGAGATTTGTAAACTTCTGGTAAAATGGCTTAGGATTGATGAAAGAAATAAAAACGTAATTAAATTGCCAACATTGAATCCTATTTTCAGTTTTGGTATGACTGTTTGGTTCTATGCTTTATTTTTTAAGGTCTAATTTAGGTTGATGGATTCATCTCTGTCAGGAACCTTGGGGGCCATATAGTTAAACTTCCTTATTTTACAGATGAGGAAACTGAGTCCATGAGAATTTGCTATCTTCCCATTGACTAAATGTTGTGACATTTAATTTTTTCATCTTATTCAATACCTAGCAATATTTAGCACATTTACAGAAGCTTAATATGTTCACAGAACAAAAACATATATGTACACATATATGTATATGTATGTAAAGTGTGAGCATATCACTCTACTAAGTACAGTGAACACAGGAAGTATTCAATTATCAGTACATTTTCAAAGGAGAATTCTTTTGCTCAGGTTTTATGGTTCCTGTGATCAGAACGACTCCCCACCCAGGTCCTGATCCTTTTAATGGACATATTTAACCTCAATATATGGGGTGTTCTTATAAGAGTTTTAAGCTATTGAAGCTTACAATTGTACTATGACTTTTGGAATACCCTTTATATAGAAACCAAGATGTAAAAAGTTTAAGTAACTTCGTTCCTTTGACTCTAAATTTAGTAGCTCTTTCCAGTTTTACTGTGCTGGTTAGGTTCATTTAAATATTAATTTCCCATTTCTGTTCTCCAATAGGTGGAAAATGGATGATTTCCATAAAATTAAAACTTCTTAGAATAGTCAACAAGCCATTTAGGAAGGTCACCCTTTGGAAATGTATCTTTGGGGCACCTAGATGGCTCAGTGAATAGAGTGCTGGGTCTGGAGCCAGGGGACTGGGGTTCAAATCTGGCCTCGGACACTTGCTAGCTGTGTGATGCTGGCCAAATCACTTAACTCTATTTGTCTAGCCCTTCCTCTTCTGTCTTAAGAGTTGTTATTAGGAGAGAAAGTATGGGTTTATAAAAGAGCAATTTATCTCTTCCTCCTCACTCTAGCTACAGTGGTGGACAGGTGAACCCATGGAGTTTTCAATTGTAGATAAATTTTCAAAGGAGATTTCTTTTGCTCAGGTTTATGATTCTTGTTATCAGAACCACTCCCAATCCAGGTGCTGGTTCTTCTGATTCACAGATTAGGCTCACAACATGGAAATATGAGAGCTGAACCTAAGTGGAATGAGCTATCTTGGGAGGTAGTGGAAGTCCTTAAGCAAAGGCTGCTTGAATGCTCATTGGGATATAACATTTAGATCTCTTGTTTAAGAACCAGCTGGACTAGACGAATTCCAAGGACCCTCTCAATCCCAAAATTCTGTGCTACTACATTTCTACAGAAATTGACTTAAATGAATCCCGTACTTGGAAATCAAGTCACATATGTACCCAATGGGACAGCAGCCTTTCCCTTAACTTATGATACTTAACCAGCTATATGCCACCTTTTTTACTCCCCTCACCCTTTTCCTGTTATGGTTGCCAGCTTTAGTGCCAATTCCTCTAAATATAGGTTACAGTTAAACTGGCTAAAATCCAAGAATGATTCACACTTTGACAGGCTCAACCAATAAGGGCTAAAACTATTCTCCTAGGTTCCCACACAAGCCAACCCATAAACCTTTTGGGCAACAAAAAGTCAATACTATTAAAATATGCTGATTAGTCCTCAGTATTGGCTGGCTGTAGGCTAAATACATATCTAGGCAGAAGACACAATGAATCTCTGCTGCTGAGGAGAAATTAAATTATTTGAGTCCTTAGTTTTCTATGCATTACTCTTTTCTCTCATCCAAAAATATTGTAACCTACTGTGGCTGTTATGTTTTCCATCAGAAAAGGAAAAGTAAATTTGTTTTTTGTTTTGTTTGGGTCAGTGATTTTATCAATGAAACAAACTCCTGGAGATGATAGAACAACCTCTATGAATGTAGATCACCACCTTTTCTACAGCTCATAATCATCGAATAGGCTCGAGCGATAAGTATGGTTAAAAGACTCATTTGGGACCACACAGAAAGTACATGTCAGACGTGGAACATGAACCCACCTTGTCCTGCCAGGTTAGATCTAGGTTTTCTATCTACTTCAACATGTTGCTTCTCATGCGGAATCATGGGAAAAACATAAAAATATTACCTCTGATATAAAGATAGTATGGTAAGGTGGTTTAAGCTCAAGTAAAAACAATTTGCCAGTTGTATTTGATTTTCACTTTTTAAAATTTTTGCCTTCTTTTGAATATAGTTATATAAAGAGGGACCTAATTTAATTTAATATTTAATATTTTAGGCATTCTTAGTGCTTTGAGTACTTTAACTAGTTTATCTTAAAGTGAGAATTTTCTGTGATCCAGTGATAATGGCCTCCTTCTCACTTCCTCAGACACAATACTCTATCCTTCTGTCTTTTCGTTGGCTGTCCCCATGCCTGAACTGCTCTCCTTTCTTATATTTGCTTCCTGCCTTCCCTGGCTTCCTTTGAGTCCCAGCTAACATCTCACCTTCTGCAAGAAGCCTTTCTAATTCTCTTCAGAGTAGTGCTTCTTTCTGAGTTACCTCCAATTTGTCATATGTCTGTATCTATCTTGTTTGTACATGATCGCTTGCATGTTAAGTTGAGCTCTTTAATTCATAGTTCAGGGACTGCTTTTGCCTTTTTTTTTTGTTTCTGTTTTTTTTCCCTAGTGCTTGGCAAGCCACCTGATATGTAGTAAATCTTTTTTTTTTTTTAAATCCTTACCTTCTGTCTTAGAATCAGTACCACATAAGATAGGAAAATATAAAGGACTAAGTAATGGGGATTAAATGACTTGCCCAGAGTCACACAGCTAAGAAGTGTCTGAGGCCATATTTGAACCTAGGACCTTTTGTCTCTAGGCTTGACTCTATCTACTGAGCTATCTAGCTACATCTAGTAAATCCTTAATGAGCTGATGTGACTCAGATGTCATATAAACATATGCTGCATGCTTAAGTTTGGGTTTTTTTCCAACTTTTTCCTTACCAGTGAAATGCTAATCTGATCTCATAATAGATATTAATGGGAAAAATCCTATTCTGATGCCTCATTGTAACGTGGAAACCCTGGGTTCTCTAACGATGTCCTGGTGAGAGGCCATATCGCTGGCATATTCTACCAATCTGGAAAAGCCATTAGTAGAGACAGGCCTGTGAAAGGACTGAATGTCCTCTGAGGAGCTGCCTGAAGTTGAAGAGGCGTATTATTTGAAGGGTGGCCAATAGGTGATGCATTTTTGAGGGGAAATCAAAGCAACTCTTTTTCTTTTGAAGAATCAAAAAAATTTGAACTAAAATTTTAATTTAAAATTTTTAACTAAATTTAACTAAAATAAAAAAACAATATTTAACTACATTTTTAATCAAAAAAAATGTTTAACTTCAACTTCATTTTATTTTCAGTTTCAAATTCTTTCCTTTCCTCCTCTTCTCTTTGAAAATGCAAGGGAAACAAAACTCATTACAAATATGTATAGTCTTGCAAAGCTAGTGCTCACATTGGCTATTGCCCCTCAAAAAAAAAAGAAAGAAAAACCGAAGAAAATATGCTCTCTCTCTGGAGGTGTATAGCTTGTTTTCACCAGGAGTCCCTTAGAACTGGGTTACAGAAAACTCTTAAAAACTATCTCAGGCATGGAAGGGTAGCAATGTGTCAATATGTATCAGCGGAAAGAGAATTCAGGTCAGTGAATTCACTGATTCTTGAGGAAATTAAGACAATCAAGGAAGAACAGAAATTCCTTCAGAAGGGAGGTTTTTGTGTTGTAGTGAAGCCTAAGGTGAGTCTGGTGAAGCCTAGGGGCTGCTCTTCAGAATCATGTCTTAAATGCAAAAAACAAGATACACAGGATTACAAAGAATACCAACTATATGAAATCGAGTCATGAAAATTTAAAGATAACAACAAGTTTGCAGATTTTAGGTACTAAAAATTTATGCTTTAGGAGAAAACTTTCCCAGGATACCTAGAACCACTGAATTGAGAGCTAGAAGGGACCTGAACAATCATCAAGTTCAACGAAAAATGAAAAGAATCCCTTCAATAAGGACTACCCATGTATACTCCTCTGAATCTCCTCCTGTCCATCCACTCCATGGGTGTGCTTACAAAATCAAGCAATGGCAATTTGGGGATTTGTTTACCTGCATATCCGAGTTGGTGAAGCTGCAGGCTGAAAGGTAGTTGGTATGCATTGCGACAGACTTCTTTTTGGCAGCCATGTTTTCATTTTTGTCAAAAGTCAGTGGATACACAGAACACTTATTGTCCAAGCCGCTGATATGGAAAACAAAGAAATTCCAAACGTTGATACTATGTAGGGGAGGAGCGTTGGGGAAGATGGGGAAGTTTAAATGAGTCTTTAAAATCCTTTTTTATTTGTTTCTGAAACACATGTTGTCAACTTCATATTGTAGATGCTTGGAGAATCATGTATTCAGACATAGAAATGAGGGTAGCAGTAATGTACACACTACAGGTTAATGTTTATGGAAAATGAAAATTGACCTTAGTGGTTGACTCTCTTGTTAGAAGATGAAGCAATGAATTTGAGCCCTACATGAAGAAAAAAAAGATATATAGGATAATTTTTAAAAATTATAATGGAAATAGGTTTTGAGTGATAATACATGTATAACCCAGTAGAATTGCTTGTCATCTCCGGGAGTGACAAGGGGAACAACATGAATCATGGAACCATGGAACAAAAATGAATAAATAAAAATTTAAAAATTATAAAAGGCTTATAAGTTGATGCTAGTTAAGTATTTCATTTGAAACTTTGTTTTTAAGATTATAGAGCATTTTGGAGTTTGCTGAATTATCAAATGACCACAGGATATATCATCATCACCACCATCCTGTCATCACAACGATAAAAAGACTCTGTAGTCCCTTGAAGAAAATCTGTGCCAATCAGCCCATTCTGGAGTCCTCCAACTTGGGAACTAGACTTTGTTTTGGACAATTATCAAAGCCCCTACTCCTTACACACACACACACACACACACACACACACACACACACACACACCCTCTCTTCCTTCCAATTAGGTCAAAAACAAAGCAGAAGAAGCTAGGGTATAAGCTAGTTGTGGGGAAAGGAAAGGAAAGGAGAGCAGTTCAGTGGGTTGTTTCAGAAGGCAGGGAATCTGTGAACTTGTTTTAAAAACACTTTGATAATTTTATTTCAATATAATTTTTTCCTTGTAATCATAAGCATTTTGTTTTAGGCATTTAAAAACATTGTTCTGGGGAAGGGTCCATAATCATCAGACTTTGATAAAGGGGCTTATGACACAAAAATGATTAAGAACCTCTGACCTAGAACATTCTGGCTGTTGCAAATGTTATACTGGAAAAATGTGTGACATTATAGTACTCTGCCTAGAGGTTGTTTTTTCTTTTTTTTAATTTAAAAATCTGAAAATATGTTCATTAAGTTTACATTTACCCAGAGTAAACAGTTACTAATGATAATATATATATGCGACAATGTTTTAATTATGTTGTTGTTCAGTTGAGTCTGACTCTTTGTGACCTCAATTTAGGGTTTTCTTGGCAGGGAAAATGGGAGTGGCTTGCCACTTCCTTCCCCAGCTCATTTTTACAGATGAGGAAACTGAAGGAAATAGGGACTTGCCCAGGGTCATGGTGTCTGAGGCTGGATTTGAACTCAGGTCTTCATGACTCCTATCCACTGTGCCATCTAGCTGCCTGTGAAGGATTTTACCTGCATTTAAAGTGGGAAAATGAATGCCTCCACCAACAATGCCATAGATTTTAAGAGTAATAAAGAAGTTCATTCTTATATAGTTTTTTCTTCTATATTGTTTTATTTAATTCTCATTCATAATAACTTGATGGGGTAGGAAGGTGGGGCAGGTGAGGGAATTAAAGCTCAGAGAGATTCTAGAGCTTGCCCAGGTGGCTGAGACCCTCCTTAGTGAAGATATTTCTACTATACTATGCTGCAACAAGCAAGATCTGGCTTCATAACATTCTGGAATTGTTGCATTAATGCCTCTTTACTGGAAAGTTCAATGAGGAATGCCACAGTTTGGGAGAAGAATGTGGAAGTTGGAAAGTGTCATTTGGAGACTATAATAGATTGATGATCTAAACAACTTGGAAATTCCTTCCAAAGATGCAGAACACAAGCTGTCCATGCCTTCTTACCCATGTGATCCTTTATCTATATCCACCCTTAAATTTGCCACTTAAATTGGCAATGGTCCACCCAACCTGCTGGAGGCAGTCCTTGCTTTCTCCTAATGTGGGAAGGCACTAGTGGCTCACTCCCTTGCCCTGCACATATGTCCAATTCATCTTTGTCCACCATGTGTTTCCTCGATGACATCTTTTGTTCCTATTCTTTGAATTTCCTCATTCCCTGTCGTACTTACATATTTTATGTGCCTCTCCACTGCCCCCTGGGACATTCATTTTTAATATTTTGAGGATTATTTTATTTTATTTCTTGTTGCCAAATGGCAATGCTACTAGAATGTTGGTCTTAAAAAGATGATCTCTTTTTTTCCATGGGAAACTTGGGAGTCATTAAAGGAACTTTGCAATTTCTTGAAGGTAACCCAACTGACTTCTCTTTCTGTTTCTAAGTCCAATTTATGGTCCATCTATATTGTTTACTCTATATACATACATATATAATTGGAAAAGTTGTATAATTTGTCTGTCCAAAGGCAGCTCATCACCTGGGCAATACCTAATCTTTATCCATTTGGTATTTCCTGTGTGGATGATTATATGAAGATCTTTTGAATGGTTATAGGTCTCTTTTAGAAGGTAGTGCAGTTTTATGGATCTTGATGAAAACAGGGGCATCTGGAGGCCTTCATCCTCCATAATAAAATCCTCTTTCAATTGGGCTTCATGCTGATGTCTATTGGATCACGGTGGTAAATATTTTTGCAGAGCATACTCTCCATTTGATGCTTTAATTTGTATTTAAAGTCAGAAGGTCATTTAATAGGGTTATTTCTGTTGCTATATCTTGGAAGATTTTGATGCACGGATAGGAGATACCTTGTTGTAAAAGAGCCTTAAAGGCAGTGTTTTGCTCGGCTGACTCAAATGCCTTTTCATAATCAACAATAAGCACGGGGCAATTTTCCATTTTCCACATCTCTCAGATAGATAAAAGGAGTGTGGGTCGCTTTGGATGCCATGCCTGTGGGTTACACTGCCAGTGAGTGGGTTTGGTGACATACCTAGACCATGTAAGCATCAGAAAACCAGATTCATAATTAAATTTTGAAGTATTGAAGCTACTCAGTTAGCAGAGGTATTTTAAGGGAAAGACGTAGCTAAGTAACTGCATGAGTTTAATCATTTCTAACTTACTTTAACCTTGGGCTACTATACTATTTAACTTTATCTAGAGATTCTTATAAAATCCTAGCAACCAGGTGTTTTCATTCTACCCTGAAACAGAAAAAAAAATAATCAAGGTTGTTGTAGAGGGGATTTCAGCTCAGATATGTGATAGAAAAGATAGCTCTTGAGTTTCCACCCACTCTGAGACTCTGAACTTTTCTGAAACTAAAGCAAGAAGAAGACTTCTCAGTTTGCAGGAAGAAATATTTAGGTTAAAGATTATAAGTTATAAAGGATAACTTTTCCATTTGTGAGGGTTGTTAGATACTAAAGTAAACAATGAAGTAAACTATCGACGTAGGCTTTGAATCGCCTTTCCCTGATAGCTCTCAGTATGTTGTAGATAACTATCTCTCCTGCACTGAGAGAACACTTAGTCCTTTACTACACTGTGATTTTACGAAAAAGATATTGTAATGATTCTAAACATCTTTTAGTTTAGTTTACCTTCCATCTTAGCATCAATAATAAGTAATCGTTCCAATGCAGAAGAGAGGTAAGACCTAGGCAATTAGGGTTAAGTGACTTGCCCAGGGTCACACAGCTAGGGAGTATCTGAGGTCATATTTGAACCCAGGATCTCCTGTCTCCAAGTCTGGCTCTCTATACACTGAGCAACCTAGCTGCCTCCATTCTGAACATCTTAATGTATACCCAAAGGTTAGACTACATAGACAAAGCTGGATAATTCCCAAGCCACCAAGTCCTTAGACATTTTTTTCTAGCATCATGACTCTTTTCTGTTTTCCTAAAAATCCTCCTGATAGTTTTTGATGGCTGGAAGATAGAACATTGACTCAGGAAAAACTGAGTTCAAATTGGGTCTCAGGCACAAACTAGATGTGTGACCCTGGGCAAGGCACTTCACCTCTGTTTGCCTCAAATGTAAAATGGGGATAATAACCCTTGCCTTCCTTCAAGGGTTGTTTTGGAAGTCAAATGTGTTTAGCACATAATAATTGCATAATAAATGCTTGTTTCCTTTCTTCCTTCACTACTCAGGTTAACAGGTTGTCTTCTCATAGAAATAGAGCAGCAATTTTAGTTGCATGGAACAGGAGTCCTTTTCTCTTGACTTTAGAACTGACCAGAACCACATTTCCCCTTTCTGATTGACCAGTCTCTACTACTGATTACATTTCTCTGTGCAGGGTAGCCTTGGAGTGCTTTTTTTTTTTTAATCACAAAGTGGAAACTCCTCTCCTTCTGAATGTTAGTTCCGATAGCCAAGGCAGATCATCTAATGAGCTTAGTGCTTCCTTCCCCTTTCTCTCTGCCATAATGCCCAGCTCCTATTCTTGTTCTCTCCAGCTCCCATTTCCTGCCCTGACTTCCTTCTTTCTACCTCTTCATCCCTGGGAGAAGTGGCTGTTTTACTGGGAGAGGTCTGAGTCATCCTGGAATGTGCTATGTTGAGCAGCAAAAGCTGATTGTGCAGGACTCCACGGATACCCCACGAAAGAACCGAATCTGATGCTTATCTCTTTCCATTTATGGAGTACGGAGTGTTAGCTTGTCTTCTTGTTAGAACTGAGTCAAGATAAGGAAAGTGGCAGGGATCAAATGGGCCAGAAGCAAGGATTAGGCTCAGACTCAGACATTTACCCCAGAGTATAAGAAACATGCCAGGAGTCCTGGGTAAGCCCCAGGAATCACTTCACATAACAACCTGCACTTGAGCTCTTAAAAGAAAATCCAAGACATCAAGGCTGGCTTGGAAATTATAGTCTCTGTAGGAGGGTCAGCTTTGAGATAAAACAAATGCAAGGAAATCTGAATTGAGCCCCCCAAAATAACTTTCACTGACGAGCTCTAAAATGAGAGGTTATACTAGTATAATGGATAGAGAACCAGCCAGGAGAGTCAAGAAGTCCTAGGTTCAAGTCCCACATCTGACTTAAAGTCAGAGTAGCAGCTATGTGATCTTAGGCAAAGGGTAGTCCCACATTCCTAAAGTGAACTCCCTAAGCTGACAAAATCACAGGTTTGGTCCAACAACCACATATTGCTACAAAGAGTAAAGTATGAGTCTCTTAAGCTTATTTTTATGCAAATGAACATTGAGTAAAAATGAAGAAATAAATTAAAAAAAAGAAAATTATTGTCTCTCTCAGTCCTTTTGAGAAGGGAATTACTAACCACGTTGTGCTCACCTTCTTTGTGGGTGGCTTATACTTTCTGAATGTTTTTTATCTTTTGCCAAGGATAAGACAGATACTTTTTTTGTTCCCATACAGAGCGCTGACTACCAGTATTTTTAAACAAAATCCTTACCTTTTGTTTTAGAATAGATACTAAGGTAATGGGGATTAAGTGACTTGCCCAGGGTCACACAGCCAGAAAGTGTCTGAGGCCACATTTGAATCCAGGACCTTCCATCTCCAGGCCTGGCTCTTTATCCACTGAGCCACCTAGCTGTTCCCCTGCCACTCTTATCCTGGACAGAATAAGTGTGTGGCATGATCTGCCTCCCATAGCAGCATATTTATATGCTCGATTGTTCTCCACCCCCTTTATTTGAGCAGATTATTCAACCACCCACTGCTTAAGTTTCTCCAGTTAAAAAAAAATTTTTTTTTTGATTAGCATCTGCCTCTGAAGTACTTCAGGAGTCCTCTGAAAGTTCTTATCTTCTGTCTTAGAATCAATACTGTGTATCAGTTCCAAGGCAGAAGAACGGTAAAGGCTAGGAAATGGGGATTAAGGGACTTGCCCAGGGTCACACAGTTAGGAAGTGTCTGAGGTCAAATTTGAACCCAGGACCTCCTGTTTCCAGGCCTGGCTCCCAATCTACTGAGCTACCCAGCTGCTCCAGGAGTTTGGCTATTTTAGATATATTAGATATAAGTGACTGAGAGAGGGACTGCAGGAAAAAGGAACTAAGAAGAAGGAGGTTAGGGAGTTTCTGGGTGTAGACTTTTTCAGTTTCTTATTTGGAGGGAAGGAGGGGATGGCACATGTTTTAAACTTATAGTTTTTAATAAAAACGTAGATTATTTTCCTAAGCAGGTAGGTGGCTCAGTAGATACAGAGCTGGATCTAACTTGAGTTGGAATCCTGCCTCAGACACTTACTAGCTATATGACCCTAGGTAAGTCATTAAACCTTCCTCAGCCTCATCCTCATCAACTATTTCCAGAGTTGTTGTGAAGATAAAATGGAATAATATTTGAAAATTTTGTAAATAATATTGTAAAGTGCTTTGCAAACCTTGAAATGCTGTATAAATGCTAACTATTGGCTGAGTGACCTTGAGTAAATCAATTAATCTTTTGATACTCTGGGGACCTAAGAAAGTAAATTTCAGAAAAAATGTTGACCTGAACTGACAGAGGGATTTTCCTCACTGTGAATTCCCTACACGAACGAATTCATATATATAAGCTAAAAAAATATATACAAGGAAGTTCAAGTTTTAATCCTTAAAAAATTATTGGAGGGACAGCTAGCTGGCTCAGTGGATAGGGAGCCAGGCCTGGATATGAGAAGTCCTGGGTTCAAATGTGGCCTCAGACACTTCCTAACTCTATGACCCTGGACAAGTCACTTAATCCCAATTACCTAGCCCTTACTGCTTGTCTACCTTGGAACTGACACTTAGTATCAATTTTATAACAAAAAATAAGGGTTTAAGAAAAATTAGTGGGAAACAAAGGGAAGAACAGCACAGCCATCTTAATGGCAAATCTTTTCTAAGCAACATGAACAGTGGCATTTCTTGTCAAAAGAGAAGGAAATGAATCTAACCTAAAGGTTGAAACATTCTACTTACCCACAAGCAATGGCACATCCTGATGGGGCATAGGCACATGCCATCACCCAGGTACAGGGCATAGTGACCGCATGTTCCTGAAACATATGCGAAATCAGAAAGGTGGGTGTTTTTTTTTTTTTGGCAAAGTTATTTGTAAGTTTAACTGGAAGCAAATATCATGTCAGAGATAGATTTCTCATGGAAAAATATCTGGCTACAAGAAAATAAATTTCTTTCTCCCCAAATGTTCCTCTTGACTAATAGGTCAAAAGAAGTCAAGGGACTGAAGTCTGGGATAGCCAGTGTCAATCCTAAAACCTATAAACATATTCGTAAAGTTTATGGCTTCTGCTGTCTCAGCAAGTCTCAAACTCCAAGCCACGTCCTGCTTCCTTTAATACATCATAGCTCCCGGAGGAGGTTAATTCCTATGTCATAGGTCAACCTACCATATCATCACAACATTCGATAACTATTTCCCAGTGTTGGCTTCAATGTGCCCAAGACATGGGAGACTGCAGGATACAGGCAGTGATTCCCTGATCATGAACTTCTGGAACTAGACATTCATTCACATTAAATAAATCAGACACTTATTCTTTCTTTCCAATCCAAAAATTCAACTCTTCATTCAAGGGGAATTACAGATTAAAAAAAAATTCTCCAATACGAAAGCAGAGTCATTTTTAAAGGCATTCAGTCAATGGAAAATACCGAAAGTGTGCAATCTGAATGATGTATTTCCAGCTATTGTATATTGGATTCTAAATTTTACATGTTACGAACAAAGAATTTATGAAGGAGAATTGGCACAAAGGATGTCATAAAATAAATGTATGAATAAAAATGATAGTTAGGTCACATAAAAAAGACTGGGATAACTGATGGACAGTTCATATATTTCATTGGTATTCTTATGATTCCAAGAAGAAGGAAGATCCCCATGATCATGAGTGGGCTCTTTATGATGAACTTAGGGCAGGGACATTTATGAGATGTTGCATAAAACAGGCAGTCATGGATGGGTTGTGATTTGCATGTGAGGTTTATGTTTAAATAAATTAAATCTCTTTATTGATTAATTATTAAATAAAATATCTTTAAATAAGACTGGAATCCAAGTCTTCCAACTTGAGCTACAGTTCCATCTCCAATTTCCTTTCTACGATGCTGCCTCCTCAATTTTCCATACTAGTTGGAGAGTCACTCATGAGAATTCTCATGATCCTTTTTCTAGCAGAAAGGGGACAGCAGTTTTATATTCATGACTATATGTAGAGTCAACATACAATTATTTGGTACCCACTGTGTACAAGGGCTATACACTTTTTAATGGATGCTATTTCATAATCATGAAGACTTTGAAAAAATGCCTTACCTTATTAGTTGTGAAGGAGTCCCACACTATCACCTTCCCATCCTAAATGGAAAAAAAAAGCCAGATCTCAGTAGTATCTCCAAACTTCCAACAAATATGGCCTGAGGCTTTGGGCCTATAAATCTACTTCTCATCAGAGAAAGGATGAAAAATTGTGGCATATGAATGTAATAGAATATTCTCACATTTTAAAGAATGGGGAATATGAAGAATTCTGAGAAATATGGGAAACTTGGGTTTTTGATGAGATCAAAGAAAGGACAACCAGGGAACAACATACCCAAGGACTGTAACAATGCAAATGAAAATAATACCCCAAAGATGGTAGAACTCAGATTAAATAAAAAGTCCAGTGTTGTTTCCAGATGACTGAGTTTAAAGCATACTTCTTTCCTGATAAAAAGTGGTAAAACTGGCACAGTGGAAAGTTCCCTGTGCTGTCAATTGCAACTGATCTAGTTGATTTTTTTCTTAACTTAGTAAAAAAATTACTAGGTCCTGGGGGAGTGACAGTGGGGAAGAAGGGCATAGAGATATAATTGATGTGTCCAAACAAAACTCATTAATCTGAAAAAAATGGAACATTACTTTAAAAAGAACCCAATGTGAAACCCTCAGCTATCTGGGAAATTCAAGTCCCCAAATTCTCCTTTTCCTTATGAGTAGGTATCTATTCTTACTGGAATAAATGCTTAATTTTCCATTTTTTATTATTTTCATAATGCAGAAAATAATTTGTTTGATGTAGTCCATTATAAAGTCAATCATATGTTTCAAACAATTATAAATTTCAAACATTTCAAATTCCACTCACAATGCTCCAAACCCTTAAGCTTGCCCACAAAAGATTATAAACCTGAAATCATTTTCAGGTAACAGTTGGAGAACTCAATCATGGTCGTATTTATCATGTTTGCTACCTTCTATCTCTAATCTGACTTCAATTTGTCACTCAGAAAAAAAGTTTTAGTAAAAACTTGTTAACATAAGTACAATCAACTAAACTCTCCTAGCAGCTATTTATGTTTACATTAATTTCAATGTATAAACAATTTTTCAGTCACTCCCTCTGGTCTCCAATAATACTCTTTGTCTACTCATGCCCATTCTCTTTTTCTCTTATTTAACTGTAATTAGTGTGTATTCCATCCTAGATCCATTTTTCCCCATAACACATTAATTCCTAAAGGTCTTTCCAGATTTATTTTTTTTTAAGAAATTTTTCATGGTTACATGATTCATGTTCTTACTTTCCCCTTCACTCCCCAAAGGCCCCTCCACCATAGCCGATGCACATTTTTTTTTAAATAGAAATTTAAAACTGTTTAACATGTGTCATTGATCAAGACCCATTTCCATATTATTGATAGGTGCATTGGTGTGGTAGTTTCGAGTCTACATCCCCAATCATGTCCGCATCAACCCATGTGTTCAAGCAGTTGTTTTTCTTTCCAGATTTATTTAGGTTTTGTGCAGCTTTCAGTTTTAGTGGCATGATAGTGCTTTGTTACATTAATATAAAATGTTTTTAATCATTCTCCTACTGTTGGACTTGTAGGTTGCTTTCTGTCTTATGTAACTACACATAATGCTTCTATGAAAACTTTAATCAGATAGGTCTTTAAAAAACCCAAATCCTTACCTTCTGTCTTAGAAGTTATCCTAAATACTGGTTCCAAGGCAGAAGAGTGGTAAGGGCTAGGCAATGGGGGTTAAGTGACTTGCCCAGGGTCACACAGCTGGGAAGTGTCTGGAGTTAGAGTTGAACCCAGGACCTCCCATCTCCAGAACTGGCTCTCTATCTATTGAACCATCTAACTGCCCCTGACCTTTAGATTTTATATGTTTTTTTTTTTCATCTAAAATTAGTCAAACATGGAGGCAGCTGGGTAGCTCAGTGGATTGAGAGCCAGGCCTAGAGACAGGAAGTCCTAGATTCAAATCTGGCCTCAGACACTTCCCAGCTGTGGGACCCTGCGCAAGTCACTTGACCCCCATTGCCTACCCTTACCACTCTTCTGCCTTGGAACCAATACATAGTATTGATTCTAAGACAGAAGGTAAGGGTTTAAAAAATAAATAAATAAACATAGTCAAACATCTTGAGGAACTATTCTGGTGGAGGATAAAAGAGCACACTGAGATTTTTGTGGATGGAATCCTAACATTTAGAATTGAAAAGGACATTACAGATAATTTAGTCCAAGTTCCCCATTTTGCAGATGAGGAAATCCAAGGCAAAGAGGTGTTATGACCTGCCTGTGGTCATAAAGGCAGCCAAAGCTGTGCTGGGATTCAAATCCAACTCCTCTGATGCCATATTCTGTGCTTTTCCTACCACCTCATGCTGTCTTCTTGGGAGGCTGAAGAAACACTGAAGGAATTAATACTTTTTAAACCCATTTACACCATGAAACTGCTATTGATTTTTTTTTGCCAATAATACTCCATTCAGAAAGGAAAAATTATTTTGCTCAATAAAGATCACAACCAGATAATTCACAACTGAAGTTTTGCTTCTGAGAGTGCAAGGCTTATAGGAGTTAGAGAAAGAATTGACTGTACTGATTTGTCTTCTGGGACACTGATATGGTTGAATGAAAGTTACAAGAATTGAGAAGAATTTAGAGAAAGTATATGTTAACTACTACTTCTTCCTTTTTAAAAAAGAAAACTTTTACCTTCAGTCTTAGAATTGATACTAAAGATCAGTTCCAAGATGGAATGCCTAGAGTCACACAGCTAGGAAGTGTCCGAGTCCACATTTGAATGCAGGACCTCCTATCTCCAGGTCTGGTTTTCTGTCTACTGGGCCACCTAGTCACCCCTTTTTAATTTCTTCTTACTTAAGTACATGCACCAAAAGCCAATATCAATGCACTTCATTTTGAGACCAAGTGTATTTTACCTGAGAGGAGCTCACAATTCTCCTTTTATCTTTACACCAGTCCATGCAGAGGACTTTGTTCCCATGGCCCTTGAGCGTTCTTCTTGTCTTCATCACAAACTGACCCAGAGCCTCCACTCGTTCAGCTACTTGATGCACTAAAAAGAATTGGGTTAGAAAAAGGTTGTGTCACATTCATTGTGGAAAATTATGGAATTCATAGAGAATAGTAACTTGCACCCATATCCAATTCATTGATAAATCTTGGCCATTTTTCTCTTCATAATATCTTCTGTTTATATCCCTTTCCCTCTGTTTACACAATCACAATCCTAGTTCAGGCTTGTATCACTTCTCACCTGGACTTTTTCATTAGTCTTTTGAACCCTTATGTTCTGTCTTAGAATCAATAGTACGTTCCAAGGCAGAAGAGTGGTAAGGGCTAGGCAACTGGGGTTAAATGACATTCTGAACATCATAATGCACATATTAGGCTTATGGCTATAGGCCTGTAATGTTTTTGTGTCACCATAGTTGGTCCCTAAAGAATTGGAAACCAAAGGGATGTCCCTCCATTGGGGAATGGCTGATCAAATTGTGGTATAGTGTTATAAGGAATGATGAACAGGATGATTTCAGAAAGAGCTAGAAAGACTTACATAAACTGATGCAGAGTGAAATAAGCAGAACCAGAAGAACATTATACATAGTAACTGCAATATTGTGGAATGATCAAATGTGACAGACTTTGCCACTAACAGTAGCACAATGATCCAGGACAGTTCTGAGGGACTTATGACAAAGAATGCTATTCACATCTAGAAGAACTGTTGGAGTAGAAATACGGATGAACACATATCATTTGTTTATTTGGGTATATGTTTGGGGGTTTTGGTTTTATAAGATTATTCACTTACAAAAATGAATAATATGGAAATATGTTTTGCATGATAATAACTGTATAACCCAGTTTGAATTGTTTGTCAGTCCTGGGATAGGAAGAATGGAGGGAGACAATTTGAATCATGGAACTTTGGAAAACTTATGTGGAAATGTGTTATTAAAATGAAAAATAATTAAGAAAAACAATAGTTTGGCCCTTATCAATATTTCCCCCATGTAACATTATATCTTAAAAAGGACAGGCAGCTTAAAGAACATTTTACAGTTTAGAACCCACCTTCTACATGAAATTTCCCTGATCCTCCCCTTCTCTACCTAAATTACCTTGCATTTATCCTGTGTTTATTCTATACATACTTATATATGTACATATTATCTCTTTTGGCAGAAAGCAAACTCCTTGAAGGTAAGGATTGTTTTGTTTTTGTCTTTCTATTTCTTGTGCCTAATTCAGGTCTGGCACATAGTAGGTGTTTAATTAATGCTTACTAACTGATCAATTGATCTACATAAGGCCATATATCTTCCAATTTTTCTTCATATATATTCTCATTTTGAGTCTCGTAACAGCCCTGTGATCCTCATAGGACAGGAATGACTGGTCACTTTATAGAAGAAGACATTAAGGCTTGTCTGCGAGGTTCTGTGAACATCCCATGGTCACACATATGGTGCATGGGAGAGAGACGACTGAACCCAATAATTATTAAATTCAGTAAACAGATTCGAAGAACTTAAATTATAAAATATAAAATTATTATTATTGCTATTATTGCTGCTGCAAAGAACTAGGCGCTGTAAGGTACTCAAAGATAAATAAAACAGCACCTGTACTCAACCATCCCACAATCCAACAGCTAGTGGTATAGTGGATAGAGCCCTGGGAGGCAAGAAGACCTTCACTTAGATTCAGCCTCAGACAACTGACTAACTCTGGGACTCTGGGTAAGTCACTTGACCTCTATCTGCTTCAGATTCGTCAACTACAAAGTGAGAATAATGATAGCACCTTCCTCTCAGCCTTGTTGTGAGAGTACAATGAGATGATATTTGTAAAGTGCTTAGCACAGTTCCTTGCACATAGTAGACTATTAATGAAATAAAATAAAATTATATTGATAAATGTTTCCTTTCTTCCCAACAGGAAAGTAAGACTGAATTTGATCTAATCTTAGATTTCACTGATGTAGGAAAAATCCACCAATGGAGATTATAGCATTTGTTCCGTGACTCACAGTCTTAGAGAATTACCTGGGGACACTGTAAGTTTGTGACTTGCCCACAGTCACAAAGCCAGAATCTATCAGAAGCAGGGCTTGAACCCAGGTCTTCTTGACATTGAGGTCAACTCTTTATCCACTATGCTAAACTTCCTTTTTCCATTTGTATATGGCATACACAAATAATTATAATACAAATTAGAAAAGGGTTTTCTATTCAAAAGAAGTCAAAGTAGTAAGTCCTAAGAAATGGAGATGGGAGGCATCAGGGGAAGCTTCATGGTGGGGACAGTAGCAGAGCTGATTCTTGAAGGAGAGAAGGATGCCAGTGGATAAAAAGAAGGGATGGAGCAAGACAGCAGCTGGAAGAAGTCCAGGTAGACAAGAAGGTCAAGAACAGAATCGTAGGAGGTGGAAAAAAGACTAAAAGCCAAAAGAATATAACAGAAAGATTGGCCAGAAAGATAGGAATAAAATCCCTGTATTTATATAGAATGTTTCTGAATTACACCTAGCTCTCTTCCCTCAGTTGGAGGAGCTCTAGGATACAGAATAGAGCACTGGGAGACAGGAAGACCTGCCTGGCCTCAGTTGGCTTGATTTGCACCAGTTAAGAGCAAATTATACAATGTAATAAAAAATGAAGCTGTCTATGTCACATGAATTTATTTATATTTTATATTTTTATTTTGAGTATTTTCTCATAGTTACATGTTTCATGTTCTTTCCCTCTCCCCCAAACCTTCCCACCCACCCACCCCTGTAGCCAATGCACAATTCCACTGGGTTTTACATGTATTATTGATTAAGACCTAATTCCATATTTTTGGTAGTTGGACTAGAGCTATCATTTAGTGTCTACATCCCCAATAATATCCCCATCAGCCCATGTGTTGAAGCAGTTGTTTTTCTTCTATGTTTCTCCTCCCACAGTTCATCCTCTGAATGTGGCTAGTTTTCTTTCTCATAAGTCCCTCAGCCTTGCTCTGGATTCTTGCATTGCTGCTAGTAGAGAAGTCCGTTATGTTCAATTGTACCACTGTGTATCAGTCTCTGTGTCACATGAATTTAAAAGAACATCTCAACTGGAACATTTACTGACATAGAAGAAGTCAACATTCCAAACACAAGCTCTCAATAGGAACAAGGTTGACTTTGTGAGTAAGGCATCAGGTGGGGCATTTGATGAGTCTATAATGTTAGAAGTAGATAATTCAAGGAGCCAAGGTAGGTTTGGGTGAAAAAGTAAGAAGGTTTTGCATTGCTTCAGTCTGGCAAGATTTCCTTTTAGAAGAATTCAGTCTCATGGGAAACACAGAGATGGAAGAACAGGCTAGCTTTTTTCAGTTAGCCAGCTACAGTGTTTCCAGGGTAGCGTAACAACCTTAAAAATGTCTCCAGTTATCTGAAAGAAATTTCTATGTCTCATCCAAGGCAAATGTTTTCCTGGGCCAAGCTGGTATGTTGACTAAATCACTCCCGGACATGACCAATCCCTGTTCTGTTGCTCAGGAACTTATATAATTTGGAAAGAAGGGGAGATAGGAAGCCCAAGGACTTGAATTTGCCACTTACTACCTACGAGATCTTGGGCTGGCACATGACCTCACTCCTCTCAGCCTTAGTTTTCTCACCTGTAAAATGAGAGGGCAAAGCCAAGAGAGATTAAATGATTTCCCTTCTACTATATTTTAGCTCATCAGCCCTTAGCACAATGCCTGGCACATAATAAGTGCTTAATTAATGTTTATTGATAGATTGATATAATGAATGCAGTTAATTAGTGCTGAAGTAAGAATTAGACTTTTGGTTTCCTGAGTCCCAACTCAGGAATACTTTTCTCTGTTCTATTTGAACTGGACTTCAAAGGGCACAAATTAAAACAGGGAGGAAAAAACCCAATTGAGTGAGCTGTGATTGACTAGTCAGTGATTGACTGCTGTCAGTCAACAAAGTTTTATTTATTTTTTTAAAAACACTTGCCATATATCAGGAAATGCTCTAGGAGTTGGAGAAGCAAAGAAGGGGGCAGGGGACCCCTACCCTACAGGAGCTTACATTCAAATGGGGAAGACAACATGTAAATAACAAGATCCCCAAAAGAGGGATAAAGAGTGGCTAAAGCTAAAAAGAGAAGGTACTACTAGCAGCTGGGGTGGGGTGGGGGTGGGCCAGGCTACAAAGGTGGCATTTGAACTGAGCCTTGAATGAGTCCGGGGGAACTCAAAGGGGAAAAAGGAGAGTGCTTTTCTCTTCCTAGAGAACCTGAGAGCCAAGGATTTCTTGTTGTCAGGAGGAGGAAGTGGAGGTGCAGGAAGAGTTGTCAAAGCCCTGGAACGGTTTCATTCTCAGAAATCTTGTTGCTGTCACTGAAGTCCCAGGCACTGCTGTTCGGCAAAAGCATTCTCTCTCTAGGAGGATGACTATGTTTTTTGTTTTTAAACCACTGCCTTTCGTCTTAGAATCAATGGTGTGTATTGGTTCCCAGGCAGAAGAGTGGTAAGGGCTAAGCAATGGGGGTTAAGTGACTTGCCCAGGTTCACACAGCTAGGAAGTGTCTGAGGGAACCCAGGACCTCCTGTCTCTAAGCCTGGCTCTCAATCCACTGAGCCACCCAGCTGCCCCCAAGGAGGATTATGTTTTAATAATCTCTAATTATTTTTACCATCTCCCCAGGCTCCCTCCCCCAAAAGTGTGTGTGGATACACATAAATACCTACCTAGAGAGTGTCCCCAAAGTCTCATTGCTGTGGTAAGCTTTATTAACCTTTGGGACATCCTCTCTATAGTCTTATTTCTCTTTTTCCTATAAGACTTGTTATATTCTGTTATAAAAGGAAATCAGATTAATCTAGGAAGACTGTTTCTTTACAAATACATACTTGTTCTTACTCATGATCAAACTACTAGGAAAAAAACTTACTACTAAACCCCTCCCCCCCAGCCTCTCAATTCTTTCTCTCTAAGTGCCAGCATTTTTATTTATTTATTTTTTGGCATGGACATTTTCCCTAGGCTATGGTGCACTGAACTCAGAAACATTCAGACTGGGGTTGAGCCTCAGTTCTGCTACTTTACCTACTAAGTGCTCTTTGGCAGATCGCTTATTTTCTCAGTACCCTGTTTACTCTTTTTCTGGGCAATGACTTTTCCCAAACTGCAAATTGGTGTTGAGCAGAATAATAATTGCATAATATGTTCTAACAGAATTGACAGGAAGATTAAATGAAATAATGTATGTAAGTTGTTTGGAATATGCTTTTTTAAAAAACTTTTCCCTTCAGTCTTATAATCAATACTAAGTACTGGTTTCCAGGCAGAAGAGAGGTAAGGACTAGGCAATGGGGGTTAAGCAACTTGCTCTGGGTCACACATCAAGAAAAGTGTCTGAGACCAAATTTGAACCCAGGACCTCCCATCTTTTGTCTCTCTTATCATTAAGCCACGTACCTGTCCTTTGCTTTGTAATTGTTAAGTGCTACACAAGTGTGACCTATTAGCATCATAGATCTAGAGTTGAAAGAGGCCTCGAAGAGTGCCATATCCAATTCCATCACTTAATAATGGAGGAATGGAGGCCCAAGAAAGTGAAATAACTTGCCCAAGGTGCTAAAAGACTGTCTGTCCTTTGATCCAGCCATACCACTGCTGGGTTTACACTCCAAAGAGATCATAGGGAAAAAGACTTGCACAAAAATATTTATAGCTGTACTCTTTGTGGTGGCAAAAAATTGGAAAATGAGGGGATGCCCTTCAGTTGGGGAATGGCTGAACAAATTGTGGTATCTGTTGGTGATGGGATACTATTGTGCTCAAAGGAATAATGAACTGGAGGAATTCCATGTGAATTGGAATTACCTCCAGGAATTGATGCAGAGTGAAAGGAGCAGAACCAGGAGAACATTGTACACAGAGATGGATACACTGTGGTAAAATCGAATGTAATGCAATGGACTTCTCTACTAGCAGCAATGCAATGATCCAAGACATTTCTGAGAAAGAATGCTATCCACATTCAGAGGAAGAACTGTGGAAGTAGAAACACAGAAGAAAAACAACTGCCTGATCACATGAGTTGATGGGGATATGACTGGGGATGTAGACTCTAAACAATCTCCCTAGTGCAAATATCAATAATATGGAAATAGTCTTGATCAATGACACATGTAAAACCCAGTGGAACTGCGCATGGGCTACTGGAGGGGGTTGGGAGGAGGGGAGGGAAAGAACATGAATCTTGTAACCATGTAAAAGTATTCTAAGTTGATTAATTAAATAAAAATTTCCCACCCAAAAAAATAACTTGCCCAACGTCACACAGGTAGTATTAAAGGCAAGGTTTGAATCTCAGTCCTCTCCCTCCAGAGACAGTGTTTTTTCTGCTCTCTGAGATCTTCTCTAGGATGTTATAGACTACTCCTGCCAGTCTACAAGAATCATGATAACATTTTTGCACTTTATAACATACTCTGAAAGGGAATTTTCATATATTTAAGGGAACTTAGTTTGCTCAATGCCTGTGTTTTGCTGTGTGTGTGTGTGTGTGTGTGTGTGTGTGTGTGTGTGTGTGTGTGTGTGTGTGTTTTAAAGCTTTTCAAACAGATATGGTAACCATACCTGTTTTCTGATATGAAAATAATTTCTGGATTCTCATAGGTAAGATATGTGTGTATATGTGTGCTCATGAGTGCATGCATATGCGTGTTTCACACTTTAACAACCACCCATCAAGACATGCCATTTGTTCAATAAGTGGACCCTCCAAATTGTGTCCAAATAAGTGTCCAATAAGTGATCAAATCCCAAATCTTAGTTTATTCCTCTTCCCTCCCACCCTCAAGTACACATCCACATTCTAACATTGTTTAGATTCTAAAATACACAAAGCCTGACTCACCAACCAAAACAGAAATCCTCATGTAGTTAAAGTAAGCATATACGCAAGCCATTATTTATTTTTCCCAGAATATTTTCCTCTTCTCTTCCTACTGACACATTCATTCTGAATTCAAATTAACCATTTAATTTCTACCAACTCCCAAAGTTTTGTGCAAACACATTTAATTCCTTAGAAGTAAAGGGTCAAAAGGATCCAGAAGGGGAAAAACAATAAGATAAACATCAGAAACATGATATATGTGGGAACATGTTTTTATAAAATAAATGCTTTTTTTTTGGCAGTGGCCTAATGGATCACCTTTCTAGGAATCACCTTAAAAATAAAAAACTATGAACACTTAATGGCCAGAATCTTGAAGAAATGATTCCAAACAAAGATATGTTTAGTGTTTATTTAATCTCCCTATCTTGCCATTTCCTTTCTCCTTTCATCTCAGAATGGGGCAGCCTTTCTTCTAGCCAAGTGTCCTTGGCTTATGTCCTTGATCTTCACTTTTCCCTTTATCCTTCTTTTGGGAACTTTTTGCATCAATCATTCCCTTATCTTGGTCATTTCCAATCTCTTCCTTTTTGCTGGGTCTTTTCCTTATGATTATAACACCTATCAAATATCCTCTAGCCTAAAACAAAAAACTCTACCTTAAATTTATTTCTCTTCATGAAATCATCTTCTTTATTTTCTCTCCTTCACTGTTAAACTTGGCAATGGAGTTTCTGCCCTGACTCCTCTATTGAAACCATTCTCCACAAAGTCACCAGTGACTCCAAATGTTTAGCAATGTGTCTTTTCTTGGTACTCTTCCTCCTTGACCTAATTTTTTAAAATAACATTTAACTCTACTGGATTCTTTCTTCCTTTGGCTTCTAGAACACTGTCATGATTCCCCTGCCTACCATCTGAATGAAGCATGGTGAATATTTGGGTGAGAATCAATCCAGAAAGAAACAGAAATTATACTAATTGCCTTGGAATTATATACTATAGGTTAGATGTGTCAAATATAGCAAACCAAATTAAAAATGTAATTGTGAAGTATTTAACAAAATAAGTGACAATATAAAAGAACACCGATAATGTTAATATGTAGTTTTCTAGGTTAGGTGGCTGACAGGAATCCTTATGTATGATTTAGTACCTCCCCCACTTTTCTCTTTCAGTTTGATCCCACTTCTATAGGCCAGATGAACAGAAGAAGGAAATATAAGAGAGGCTTAGGATATACATCACAAGCCTGGTGTGGAGGTATAATATAGTAGAAGAATATTTCAACCTTTGGAGTAGGTGATGAAGGAGAGTAAATTATCTAGCCATCAACTGCTAAAAGCTGAATCACTGATAATTCTTTGGCTTGCCTTAATGATATTTTTATTCAAAAGGTGGAAGAAATAATCAGGGAAACAATCAGTCTGGACCTAATTGTGACAATATGGTGAAATCGATTGTTGAATCAACCAGTTAACAAGCATTTGTTAAATACCTATGTGCTAGGTGTGCTAAGTGCTGAAGGAGACGTGAGAGGCACATGGGGGGGTGGGGATAAGTAAATGCTGTCTTGTTGGATTTATTCCATCTCAACTGCCTGTAACACGGATTTTGAATTTCAATTCTGTCAGTACATATTAATGGGAACATTTTTGGAATGCTTCTTTAAACACACCTGGTTTGGTCCTTCTTAGCTGAGATTAGGTGATGGATCTTCTTGAATATTAACAATCATATATAATTTAGACATTTGCCTCCAAAGACTAATGGGAAGATGACTAACAGTACCAGGGAGATAATGTAACAACAGTATGACTGGATAAGACATGGGACGTTCTACCTAAGGATACTTCTTTGGGAATTGGAGGGAGTGCAGGATGGAAGATACAGGGAAGAAACCTGTTCTGAGTGATACATTATTGTTTCCCTCTTCCTTTGAAGATTCCCAATCTTCATGAATTTGTTTCCAAGCCTCCTCAAATGCTGAGTGTAACTAATGCCACAGCTGTTAAAATAGGCAGTCGGTTTTCCTACAGCTTCTGTAGAGGTGGTAGGGTTAGGTGGGGTGGTCAGGACATTCAAAGCCGAACCATCTTCCTGATACAGACCAGACTAGGTACACTTTCAGAATGTCATAAATGAGCCTGAAGTGGGCAGAGCATATAACTCTTAAAGCATACCTTGTTTCATTCACTCAACCTTTCAGCTAAAGGTCTTTTTGCTCCCACAATGTCCTAGGAAAGTGCCAACACTAGACTAGATGATCATTTTCCAGCCAACTAGGAAGGAAAGTTACATGGGAGATGAGAGTGAGGCTATGTTAGAACTCATACTAGAATAGTAGAATTCAGGACAGAGTCAGGAGCCCTGCAAGGCAATGGAGCCTGAAAAACTAATGGAACAATCTAACTTGGAGCTAGTACTCATCTTTAGGGAACTCTCTTGTAATTCTACTTGCTATATCATAATTGAAATGAACTGAGGCACAAATTTCTGAGTAAGTTCACCTTGTTGGTAAGGCTAGCAATGAATAATAAAAAGGGTCTTTAGCTCCTGAGTGAGTACAAAGACTTTGAATAAGGGAAGACAGATCATTTTTATAGGAAAAAGGAAGAGCATCTAAGAACTAGAAAGCAGAATCATAGATGGGGAAAACTATATAGCTGGCTGGAAGTTTGGAATGCAGGGCTGGCAACAACCTCTCCTATCTTGTCTCTCATTGGTGGTGTCCCAGCAACAACAGACCAGACTTTCTTGAAAGACATCCGTGTTGCAGAGAAAATAGACCAGACTCCCTGGCATTTCCCTGCATCCTTCATGGATAACAGATTTCCTTGAAACAAGAATAGAATAGTGATTAGCAGGAAAAGTGAACTTCTAAGCTTAATTAACTCAGGGAAGAAAGCTAAGCTTAACTCAGAGACAAAGAAACATGACTTAGGCAATAAACAAAATATTGGCAGTGTTATAAAATAGAATTGATTACAAAAATAGAGACAATATCAATTTGATTTTCTTAGGTGGTGGGATGTATATGTGCATGGGGAAAGAATAAGGGAGGTGCTATATAAATAGATCCCTGATTTGGCTCTCATACAACACTCATTCCTAATGAAAACACTAGAAAGCATAGGAATAAAAGGTGCTTTCCTTAAATAAGTAGTGTTTACTTAAAAACCATCAACAAGTATCATCTACAATGGGGATAAGTTAGAAGCCTTCCCAATAAGATCAGGAGTGAAGCAAGGATGCCTATTACCGCCATTACTATTTAATATTGTACTAGAAATACTAGCTTTAGCAATTAGAGAAGAAAAAAGAAAAAGAAGGGATTAAAATAGGCAATCGGAAAACTAAACTATCACTCTTCACAGATGATTGGATGGTATACCTAGAGAATCCTAGAAAACCAACTAAAAAGCTAGTTGAAATAGATAATAACCTTAGCAAAGTTGCGGGGTACAAAATAAACCCACACAAATCACCAGCATTTCTATATATTTCCAACAAAATTCAGCAGCAAGAGTTAGAAAGGGGAACTCCATTTAAAATCACTCTAGACAATATAAAATATTTGGGAATCTACTTGCCAAGACAAATGCAGGAATTATATGAACACAATTACAAAACACTTTTCACACAAATAAAACTAGATCCTGCTTTGGCTTTCAGAAGCAGGTTATTCAATCAGCCCCTCTAGGCCTAGGAGGTTCCCTCAACCATAGGACATAGACATTTTTAAAGATGGCCATTGTGCCATATTTTTATTGCAAAACATGACAAAATTACCAACTGAAGTACAAAAGTTGAAAGATTTCTCAAATTCTGGTCCAACCATTGTGGCATCTCAGAAAAATCACTTCATTTTTTCATATTTAAGCAAAAGGTATTAAGTAAGATGACCTTTGTGGTACCTTCAAACTCTGACATTTTAAGGTTCTAATTTAGAGGTCTGTCCTTTCCATTAGGATTTGGTTATCTTTATTTTTTATTCTTATTGTTTTAAAAACCCTTACCTTCCATCTTAGAATCAATATTATGCATTGGTTCTAAGGCAGAAGAGTGGTAAGGGCTAGGCAATGGCGGTTAAGTGACTTGCCCAGGATCACACAGCTAGGAAGTATCTGAGGTCAGATTTGAACCCAGGACCTCCCAACTCTAGGCCTGGTTCTCAATCCACTGAGCTACCCAGCTGCCTCCAGGATTTTATCTTTAACCAGGGTTGGAATTAATCTGTTATTTACTGATCATTTTATAATCATGATCCTCATGATTAAAAAAAACTTATGGTTTTAAATATATATGTATGTACATATATATATATATATACAAATATAAATATTGAGTCAGTCCATCAGGTGAAATGTTATAAAAATATTTAACACTGCCCTACTTTTCAATTCTATAAGGTCATTGATGAACTGACCTAAAATTAAACGTGCACTCAAGGTACATAATCCTTCTGAAAAGATGCATCTAATGACAATTTAAAATGTGGAGTTGATGAATTTTACATGTAAAGAGATTACACTGGGAATATTTCCTGGATAAACTAGATATTTTAAATGGAGAAATAGAACTCCTACTTCACATCTAGGTTTTACTACCTTTTCAGAGAGTATTTTTTAAAAGATTTCACATGAATAAATCCCCTAAAAGGGTATTTTTTTTCCTGGTTGTAATACAGTTATATAATGCTTCCAGAACAATCTTTTTATTCACAAATTTGGTTATGATGATTGCTTACATTTATATAATGCTTTAGGTTTGAAAAATACTCTGCTAAAAAAATCCTCAATAAGTTCTGTACTTCCAACCTTTATTAGTTTGATACCTACTTTTCTACCTTTTTGTTCCTTTCCTTTTTCTGCCAACAAAACTGGATATTTATCTGCTTCCTGAACATGCTTTCCATACTTTATGCCCTGAGCATGGAATATCTGCCCTTTCCCTTCTTTTAATGTTTTATCTTTATTTTTTTAATAACAGATTTCCACATAAGTTTTCCAAAGTGATATGATTCATGTTGTCTCCCTACCTTTTTCCCTCCCCTTTCCCAGAGTTGACAAGCAATTCAATATCCTTTCCCCTCTTTGCCCATTTAATTTTTACCCATTTAAAAAATGTAAGTCAAAAATTAACTCCTAGGGCAGCTAGGTAATTCAGTGGTAGAGACCGGGGCTGGACATGGGAGGTCCTAGGTTCAAATGTGACCTCAGACATTTATTTCCTAGCTGTGTGATGCTGGGTATTTAGTCACTTAACCCCAGTTGCCTACCCCTTCCTGCCTTCATGCCTTGGAACCGATACTTAATATCAATTCCAAGATGGCAGGGAAGGGTTAAAAAAGTGAACTCCAGAAAGTTTACTCTTTATTCCTCTACGCAGTAGCAACTTTACCCTCTGCTCTCACATAGCATTTCATTTTGTGTCTCTCTAATATATTTATCCTATTAAATTGTATAGCTATTTAGGGATACATTTTACATAGAAATCAGCTTCATGAATACCAGATTGGTGGTGGTGATGGTGGTTGGGGTGGATTTGGGTACAGAGTGGTTGGTCTAAAAAGATCTGGGCATTTAGATGGACTGCAAGTTCAATATGAGTCAAAAGTGTGATAAGGAACCTCTCATAAGATAAACATCAATAACATGATATATGTGAGAACATGGTTTTATAAAATAAACATCTGCTTTTTTTTTTTTTTTTGAGTAGCCTCCTAATGGATTACCCTTCTAGGAACTACCTTAAAAACAAAACAAACAAACCATGAGCACCAATGACCAGAATCTTGAATATGTGGTTCCAAACAAAAATATGCTTAGTGTTCACTTAACCTCCTTTTCCCTCCTTCTTTTATCTTAGGGTGGACTTCTAATCAAATGCCCTTCCTTGAGTCCCTGATCTTCTACTTTCCCTTTATATTTCCTAGGATGCTGAGAGGGTTAAGTGATTTTCCTGTTACCTAGAGGTGACAGAGGCTAGATTTGAACCCAGGTCTTCCTGACTCTTAACACAGCTCTCTTTCTACTATTTCATACTGCCTTTCAGTTTATACATATATTAGATGTGTATATACATATATATCTATCTAGTCCTGAGATTTCACTATTGACGTGAACTCCAATACAAAACTCATAGATCTACTAAGACATTAAGGGACTTGCTCATCTCACAGAGTTGATATGTCAGAGGGAAGGCTTGAACTCAGGATTTTCGTAATTCCAAAGCTTGGCATTCTTCCATTACATCTCACTGCCTCTCAGTTACGCTGACCATTTAAGGACAATCAATAGGGTAACACTGCTGGGGAATACTAGTGGAAGGCCTATAAATTAACAAGTAATTATGGTACCCTTAAGAACAGACCAATGTTTTGGTTAAAATTATATAAAGGGTTTTTTTTTTCTGCATCAAGGAGTTGTCAAATTCAGGTTCTCTCTCTCTCTCTCTCTCTCTCTCTCTCTCTCTCTCTCTCTCTCTCTCGCTCTCTCCCTCTCTCTCTCTTGCTCTCTCTCTCTCTCCCTCTCTCTCTCTCGCTCTCTCTCTCGCTCTCTCTTTCTCGCTCTCTCTCTCGCTCTCTCTCTCCCTCTCATATACGTATATATACACAAATATAAAATATTACTTGTCAAACTTTTGCTCATACATTTCATCAAATGTCTGATTTTCTGGGCCAGACCCAATTTTAGGAAGAGAAAGTGTAAAAAAAAACCCAACAAACTCATTTCATGTCTTAGAATTGATACTCAGTAGCAGCTATATGACTTGTGTGGCGTCACACAGATGGGAAGTGTCCCAGACCAAATTTGAACCCAGATACTTCTGACTCCACGCTTGGCTCTCTATCTATTGAGCCACTTAGCTGACCTTTAAAGTGTACTTTTAATACGGTTTTACTAAAAGAAATATTCTTTCTTAGAACAAGCAGCGTGATTTATAGTTTAGTACAATATAGCCGTAAGACCTTTGCATTCGTGCAATAGATTAGAGCTGGGGCCTAAACTGTAATTTCATAGGGAGCTTCCCAGTGAGGAAAATCTCCTACCAATGCAGGCTTCTCTGAAATTCATCAGTCACTCAGTCTGTTTGTCTAACTATAATTGGCCCAAATGATAGAGGTGGATCATTATTGCCATCTGCTTGGGTGTTAGTTACTGTGATAATTCCACTTGACTTCTCTCATTGCTGTCCTTACAACCCATCTTCCCAGAACAGTTGCTCTTCATTCAACAAACATATACTGTGTTCCTGCTGAGTATGAAGTACTGTGCTATGTTCTGTGGAAGATATGAAGAAGAATAAAACATGATCCTTTCCCTCAAAAAGTTTGCAACCTAAAAAAATACACACACACATACACACACACACACACATATATATAATGTATTTGTGATGTGTCGTAAGAGAGGAAATGCTACGTGGGAATTCAGAGGGAGGGATTAATTTGGCAAGGGGGATTAGTTCATGAAGGAGGTGGTATTTGAGATGGCCTTAGAAGGATGGTAAAAATTTTGACAGGGAAGATTCTAGGTATGAAGAATTAAATGAATATGTTTTCCTTCTTTTTTTTTTTTTACCTTCTGTTTTCGGATTAAAATTAAGTATCCATTCCAAAGCAGAAGAGGGGTAAGAGCTAGGCAATTGGGATTAAGTGACTTGTCCAAGGTCATAAAGCTAGGAAATGTCTGAGCCCAGATTTGAATCCACGACTTCTTTTCTCCAGGCCTGGCTCTCTATCCATTGAGCTACCTAGCTTGAACATAAGTTTTCTAAGAAAAGACTTGGTAGGAGCAGGATGATTTTTAAATAGCTGAAAAAGATTTGTTCTGTTTCCAAGAAAAGGGTAAAAAGGGCAGAGGAAAATTTGGTCTAATGGATGTAAGGAGAAACTTCTTAACAATTAGAGCTATCCAAAAACTGAGATAAACTTCTTTGGCAGGTAGTGAGTTCCCTTTTACTTTCAGATATAAACTATACAAAGATGGCTTCTGAGGTCCTTTCTAACTCAGATTGTTATTAAAATCTTGAAGATAAGAAAGTGTAGGATTTTGTTAGGGAAAGGTGAGTGGTCCTGTCTCAATGGAGTAGATCCAGACATTCCTAGGCTTACAACTCTAAATGTCATTAGATGCCATTTCCTTAACCTCCTGGTTTTAAAAATGAGGAAATAGGGGCAAGCTGGGTGGTTCTGTGGATTGGGAGCCTAAAGATAGGAGGTCCTGGGTTCAAATCTGATCTCAGACACTTCCTAGCTGTGTGACCCTGGGCAAGTCACTTAACTCCCATTGCCTAGCCCTTACCATTCTTCTGCCTTGGAACCAATACACACTATCGATTCTAAGACGGAATGTAAGGGTTAATATATATATATATAAAGATGAGGAAATTGAGGCTCAGACATTAAATAACATGTCCAAAGTCACACAGGTAGTGGTAAAGGGTAAGGCCAAAAAGGTAAACTAGAGCCAGACTCTTAAAGTCCTTGAATAAGGGCTGAATGCCTTTAGGAGATCAATTATTTGCAGAAAATGTTTTTCTGAAATCATCTTTGTGCAAGTCAGAAAGGTCAGATCTATAGAAGCTACTTTTGAAGTATATTATTCTTCATCTTGAAAAGTCTGTAGAAAAGAACCCCTTTCTAAAGTTTGCCTAAATTAAAAACTTGCCAAAAAAGAAAGAGGTCATCAAATTGCCTCAGTCATTATGGCCAATCTTGAATTCTGGTAGTGGTGACTAGTCTTGGTATTTGGCTTAAAGTACTCTGCTCCCCTGCTTTATGATCTAACAAAACTACAACTTTTTTATTCCAAAGCACCTAATTTAATCCTGAATCAGCGAATTTTAACTTTTAGAAATTGGTACATTTTTTTACAACCTTGCCCCAAAAGAACAAAACAATTGCAAAAGTGAGTTTCACCATAGTCTATTTTCTTTTTGAAATCAAAAGCAAAGGAAAAAACTGAAAGGTAAAGAGAAAAAAGGTATCAAATCCACAACTACTGCAATGATATGCAGGATCATTGGGCAAAGATATCTGTAGGATTGTTATTTCTCCCCCAAGGAAAAGAATAATCATTGTAATTTTCATCTTTGAAGTTTAGGAATGAGCAATAGTCATTGGTTTTACTAAGTTATCTATTTCTTGGAGGTGGAATCACCCACTGAGGAAGACCAAAGTGCTTGTCATTTGACCCATTGTCAGAACTGATATGGAGGGGGGAGGAGGCTCCAAAAGAATTTAGGAGTTTAGGGCTCCCAGCTCTCTGCCCAAAACACACTAACATACCAGCTTTGCATAGTCGGTCGTTATATGGCTAGATCAGGAACAAAGGACCATGACCACACAGGCATTTGGGCGGTAGGGTCCTATTTGTGGTTACTGGGCCCCAACTGGAACTTTCTCCCTTCCCTCATCCCTAACTAGCTACTGACATTTTTGTATGCCACACAGCTATTTATGAGGCCCCTGGTATATAAAATTTTCCACATAAATCTCTGTGGGAGGGTTATTTTAACCTCAGCAGTCACAGGCCAAATATGACTTTCATAAACATTTTGTAGGTCACAGAAAAGAATGTAAATCACAGAGGCAATCTCAGCCGGGCATTCATTCCTGCCTCCCGCTAACCCCAAGGGTGTATGAAGGATGTCTCTCTCTCTCTGCAGGTCTCCTATTGGGGCAAACCTCGGAAATAGGAATGGTACCCTAGGGAACACCTGCGGGGGGCGAGGGTGGGGTGGGAAGCTGTTTTCCAAGCATCAACAGGCGAGGCTGCTTCTGCAAGAGGCTGCAAAAGAGCCCGGCTTCCTTGGAGCCAGAACAATCTCGGGGGGGAGGGGGGGCAGTTTCCGCCCCCCAAAACCCGCAAAGGGCAAAACGTTCCAAGTGCTCGCTTGCTCGTTGCCTTCTCTCCGCCCCCAGATTGTGTTCTCCCGCGACCGAAGGGCACGAGCCTTCCTTGTTTACCCAGCTGAGTTCTCCACCCACAGGAAAAAAAAAAAAAAAAAAAAAAAAGACAACACTCTTGTCTCCGAGCAGGCAAGAGAGTCTGTGTAATTCAGTAGCAGCAGGAGCTGCAGCCATCATCTCCTTTCGGTGCTTCCATCCCATACCCTTATCCCCAGACTTTACCCCTACCCCGACCCCGTCTCCATCCCCAGCCCCTGGCTCCTGTCGCGCGCTCGACCTTGCCGGGCCCAGGCTCCGCGCACTCACGCTCCACATCATGCAGCTTGGCCCGCTCCTCCTCCAATCTGCTCTTCAGGCTCTCGGCCTCGCTCTTCAGAGATGCCAGGGTCTCGCTCTCGTGCAGCCCCTCGGCTGCCATCTTCCCGGGTCGCGGGGCCAGCGAGGGTACAGAAAGTGGAGAAGAAAAGAGAAGAGAAGAGGTGAGGGGAGAGGAAGGACTGGAATGGGAAGAGAAGAAAGAGGAAGAAGAAGAGAAACAGGGGCTGGCGGCGGCTGATGCTGATGCTGCTCCAGCGGCTATTGCAGCTCCAGCTGCTGTCTCCCTGAGCGACTGGCCTCTACTTCCTCCCTCCCTTCCTCCTCCCTTTCCCGTCACCGTGACGCTGCCGGTAGATGGGGAGTCGCTCTTCTTTCCCACTGCTCAGGAGCCTGGGGACAGGGCCTCTCCAGCCTAGGGTTGTTGAACGAAGTAGAGGAGACTAGGCGCGGTACCCAAGGTGCTGGAGACCTCCGACAGAGGCCCTGCCTCCCAGCCACGCCCAAGGTGTGATGCTCTGAGAAGGACCAATTTGGGCTGCAGCAGATCCTTGATCTTGCTCAGCTTAGGGGGTGGTTGGCTGGACAAGGAGCTGTTGTGGACATATTTGATGAGAAGTGATTCATCAGTGTTATGATACTACTAGCTGGACTTCATTTACTTCCAGGGAATATTATGGAATATTCAGGGTTGTCCTGGCTTTGAGTTAAGAAATAAAATTCACTTGAGGCCATTGATATTAGGGACTCCACACTTGCCAGTCACCCCACCTACACACATACACACCTGATTGAATAGATGGGAGAAGGACTTGAGAGTAATCAATTCGCACTAAAGAAAAGACCTGAGGTCTTTTTAAGTATCATCACTCAGCAGCTCAAGTAATAGCATTTGTTAAGCACTCACTGTGTACCCAAGACATTGTGTTAGGGGTACAAAGGAAAAGCGGGAATGGTCATTGCCCTCAAGAAATTTACATATAAACCCTTAACTCTTTTCCAAGGTAACCAAAGAAGGGGTTAAATCATTCAACTTCTACACTGTGCTTTTCCAGCTGATACCTATGTTTGTAGTAATTGGATTTCACACTGTAAGAAAATGTTGATGGAAGACTCTGGGGTGTGATTTCCTCCAATCCTCTGGAAGTCTCACGTAGTCTTTAGAGGGAAATGGTAGAGATGAGATAGAATAGAATAGAGAGGAGTGAAGAAATAGGCAATGTTGCAAACTCCAATTAGGCATTTTAACTTAGATGGAATAGTGGAAAGAGCTCAAGATCTAAGATTCTTGGTTGTAGACATTGATTTAACCAGATGCAATAATCATGCTTTTCAGAAATTGAACAAGAAGCTTCTGAAGATGGTGAGTTTCCTGTCACTAGAGTTCTTCAGGTAGATTCTGGCAGGATATCTCCTAAATGTGATTGATATTTCCTTGTCTGAGTCATGAAGCTAATTTTGCTACAACTGGAGCTGTTTGTTATGTCACAAATCCTTTTAGAGCATTGTATCCCCCACTCCCCAATCCATTTTGTCCCCTTCCACAGAAAAGATGTAGCCTGTGGGGTACAGTATTAAGCATGAAAAATCAGCCTTCGTTCACTAAAAAAACTCCCTTTTAGAGTCTCTAGAGTTTATTAAATGTTGGGGGGGGGCAGAGAAGAATGATCCAATTCATGTTTTAGAAAGACTAATTTGACAATTAAGTGGAGAATAGATTAGAGCAGAGAAAGAAATGTGGCAAGGAGACCAGCCAACCCACTCTTACACTAGTCCAATCACAAGGTGATGAGGTCCTGTGCCAGAGTGGTTGCACATTGTATCTCATTATCCCCGATCTTCTCAGAGACAGAGTCTGTTGGTTGGTTTCTCTGCCATACATCTCCCTCCATTCTAATTTATTCTCCAGTCAGTTATCAAATTGGTCTTTCTAAGAATGAGCCTGACCATTCATCTTTCTCCATATAATAGACTCTATAGGCTCCCTAACAGGGATCTTCCAGGATCAAATATAAAATCTTTTGTTTGACTTTCAGAGCCTTCCATAACCTAGCCCCTGTCTACCTTTCAGTTACCAACCTCCATATCCTTCTGAAGCAGTGACACTGTCCTTCTGGCTCTTCCTTGAACAGGACACTCCATTATCTGTCTCTGGGCATGTTCATTGACTGTGCCCCATGGAATTCTTTCT
The DNA here is from genome assembly GCF_016433145.1 of Gracilinanus agilis. Lineage (NCBI taxonomy): Eukaryota > Metazoa > Chordata > Mammalia > Didelphimorphia > Didelphidae > Gracilinanus > Gracilinanus agilis. Next base: position 542,816,966 of record NC_058131.1, on the reverse strand, counting down.
TTTCTCATCTTTACTCAATCTCAACTCAACTCTACTCAAATCTCAACTCAACTCAAATCTCAGGTTCTTCAAGAAGTCCTTTACAATTTTTCCATAATCTTGATTCCTCTTGGCATACCTTCTCTCTGAAAAGGTGTCTCTCTGAAAAACCAGTGTCTATAGTATCTGATAAGCACATGTATACTAAACCAATTGTAGTTCAAAGTATTAATCTGCCTAATATTTTCACATTCCAAAAGAGGACTACTGGGACAGGATCAATGTTCAGCCTGAAAGAATCACTCAATAATGGCAATATTTTAGAATTTAGAGGACCTGGTTGGGGCCTTTTTTTTTCTAAATGGGGAGGCCCATCTGGTCTTGCAGACTCACATAGGTGGTAATTTAGAGTATGCCATTCTACTTGGAGGCTATCTCTTAGGAATCAGAGTGACTTTTCCAGAATTGTTAGAGGAAAAAGAAGACAAGACAATAGTCTCTGTGATCCTGTGAGAAAACATTTAAAAGGCTGCTAAAGATTCTTCAGTATTTTAGGATGAAGCACATTTTAGGAGGCAGAATATTATAGAGAAGACATAGGCTCTTACAAGCAAACTGAGGGACTAAGCAGTTGTCAAAGGTTTCTAATATAGGAAATATTTGATGAGGCTTTAAGTATAGTTATAAAATATATATATTCTTAAAAGATCATTTTCAAGGACATAATTTTTTAAAAACCCTTATCTTCTGCCTTGGTTGGTCCCAAGGCAGAAGAGTGGTAAGGGCTAGACAGTGGGGGGGGTTAAGTGACTTGCCCAGGACCACACAGCTAGGAAGTGTCTGAGGTCAAATTTGAACCTACGACCTCCTATCTCTAGTCCTGGCTCTTAATCCACTGAGCTACCCAGCTGCCCCCACAAACATACTTTTTATGTTACATTTAATTACTTTGCATTAAATCATTTTTGATTTAAATTAATTTTTAGAGGGACTTTTTTTCAAAGCCCTATTATGGAAGCTCTGGGGAAGAAGGGCTAAGGTCTAACCAGGTTTTCTAGGCATTTTCTAAAGATTTTTAGGACATTATTTATATGAGATAGAGTTGAAGGTATCTTTATTGGAGTGGAAAAGGTTATGAGAAAATATATGACTGCAAATCTCAGCTTTCCTATTTTTTGAATAGGTTGTTGATGGATGATCATGGGGCTTCATTTCAAACAATCTATTATTTCTGGCCACTCAGGCCTTCTTACCTTTCTCGTGCCAAAGGGCCCCTATTTCACTTATAGCCTTTAGAGGAAGTGAAAACTTGGTGTGACTGGTTGGAGCTGAACTTCAGGGTTGCCTTCCAGGAACCACAGCTATTGATGAGGCATCACTGTGGCTTGGTTAAATATCAGTTCATAAAAGGAAATCTCCTTTTGAGATTGTAGCTATATAGCCTCCTATTATTTGAGGGAAAAGGGGAAACAAGGTGAAATGCATCAGTATATATTTGTAAAATCTATATAGACACGGGCCCCAGAAAGTATATGGCCAGCAAGAACATCTCCTATCTGTCCTTAAGGACTGTGAAGGACTAAGACTGATCTCTGTGTCATCTGTTTAAAAGCAGAGCATTCCAGGTTCCTATGTTCCTTGTATACACAGGGGAAGGCATTTAATAAACCCAATTAGCAAATAGAAAGAAGGGCAGTTAGCCTGCCAAAAAGTAGGGTTGTTTTAAGAGCTGAATGTCCCTGTTTTCACAGTAGATAGAAGTAGGACATAGCCAGTAGAGCAGAACTTTGAACAAAATGTGCTTCAAATAGAATTCCATTTTCACAATACTTAAAGAAACTTCAGAATTTCTGGGTTGTAACCAGAACTCCTTAATATGGATGCTTATTGCTTTTTAAAAAATTTGCTCCCTTAAATTATATGTCAAGCATATGCTATATTTGCTCCCAGTTATAGATAATAAATATGCCAGCTGAGACATGCTTTATAATATACAACAAATCTAAAATAATATATGAGATCTTATTAAATTAAATAAAAACATCAGTTAGTAAATAGGCTTAATAAATATAAGAACAGTGGTCCTCTGATTTCAAGTCTAGTTCTTTCTTCAATTATGCTGTATTATTATTACATTACGTTGGCACTTGAGAAGATTAACTATTTGTTCTAGAGAATGTTGAGGTTGGAACGAAGTCTAATCTCTGCAAATTGCAAACTTGATCTTAGAGAAGTATAGGAATTTGCTGAAAGTTATACAGCCAGATAGCAATAGAACTAGAATTCAGACCCTGATCTTCTTCCTCCAGATTCAGGTCATTTCTACTATGCCAGTCTCATTATCCTGTTGTTAAAACTGCATTTGAATGCAGTATAAAATATTCTTAAAAGTTGTGATACTTTTCAACATTGCACAGTGATTCTGTGGGATTTGCTAAAATAATTCCTTGAAAGTCAGCATGGCATAGTGAGAAAAGCATGAGAGTTGGCATAAAGATACTTGGGTTTGAATGGAAGCTCTGACAGTTAACTGTGTAATGGATTATGGGAGGCCAATAAGAGAAACAGAGTCTCAAATAGATATTTTTATCTGAACCCCTCTCGATGGCTTTTCCTTATTGAAAACATATTAAATTAGTTTTGAAGATAGCCTCATGTATTATAAAATGCCTCCGAGTAAACCAGAAGTTAAGAGGTTAACAGTTTCTCTTTAAGACAGAAATGCAGAAAATTAAGCTCTAAACTGTTCTCAGACAATCAAGGTCAAAACTGGACAAAAGTTAGACAAGACTCATCCAGCAGGTGCTTTCCTCCCCATAAGGTAGAAGACTCAGCCTTGGGACTTTTTCCTCATCCAGCATTATCTTCATGAGAAAATTCTTTGTAAAACTATAACTTTATTGTGCTTTGATTTGACATAATCTGTATTTCTGTGCAACTGCAAAGTTCTGGGGGTCCTTTTGTGTGAAATGAGACTTGAAATATATATAATAAACTCCTTGCTGCGGGAGACAGAGCTGGAAGCATGAGATGAAAGATCTTCTGTGTCTGTTACTTTCTTATCAACTAAGCCATCCTTATAAGATTATCTGGAGATGTTGGATAGCTTTCAACAATGGATCACTTAACTTTCTCAGTCTCAGTTTTCTTAACCAAGAAATGAAGAAACTAATATGCTGCCTATTTTATAAGATTATTATAGTATATGTTATATGAACCACTATCACTATTCATTCATTTATTAATCATGTCTTAACCCTCATCACTAGATGGAGGTAGTAAATATGAGCCAGAACTGGATGGAGAAAAATGATGAACTGTCTTCTCTATTTTTTTTAATCTTTATTTTTTTGCATCAGATCTGTGATTCATTGATATCAGCAGTTCCTTCCATCAGTGCAGGTCAATGCCTGCTCTGCAGCTTGAAGTCAGATCACAGGTTTTTAAATGGGGCCTGGGCAATAGATTCATGAATACTGATGGGGGAAAATTGCATCTTTATTTTCACTAACCTCTAACTGAAATTTAGCATGAAATTTAGAATATTGGCAACAAACATTATTCTAAGAAGAGGTTTTTAGGTTTTGTCAGACTTACCAAAGGGGTCTATGACATAAAAAAAGTTAAGAACCCCTTTTTTATAATGTTGTCATGGACATTTATATGATTTGCCCAGGGTTAACCAGCTATTTTCTCTTGTCAGTGGAATTTCTTCATCCTGAGTCTTTCTGACTTCTTTCATCTGTTCTCTAGCTACTTTAACAAGTTTCTTTGAATCATCTTTCATAAATAAAACCATATAACTCAGAAAATCATTACTCCTGACTTTTCCCTCTCCCCAAAGTTTCAAAAAAAATCTTTGGGTTGTTTATTGCTCTGAAAGAGTTTCACAGTGGGGCATAGGAAGGAGAGTTTTTCTCCTTTTCTGGATTCCTATAGGTGTGTGTAATAATTCCTGTTCTTGGGCACATAATATTGAGAGAGATGAAGGCACTTTCTTAAGATTCCTAGAAAAGGGTCATTAAGGTCCTTAAAGGCTTTGCTTTCATTCAGCACTCAGCTTACTGTCATTCTAGGATACATCAATCTTTACTCTTCAAATGAGGACAAATGTTCTCTTGAAGAACGAGGGGTTATCCTAGGATCTTTATGGAGTGGTTCTTCAAAAATCACCAGAACAGGGCTCTGTTTATTGGACATTTCCCCCACTCAGTTTTGTTGCATATTCCATAGAGAGGCAACTGAGAGAGGAAGAAAGTGTTAATAATAACAATAAATAGCTAGCATTCATATAGCTCTTTGCAAAGTTCTTTGTGAATATGATTTCATTTTATCTTCACACTAACCCCAGGAGGGAGGTATTATTATTATCACCCCAATTTCCCAGATGAGGAAACTGAAGTAGATAAAGTGACTTGCCCAGCAAGTAAGTGTCCGAGGCAGAATTTGAACTCTGGTCTTCCTTAAGCAGTTATCTAGCCTGTGTCCCTCTTGGTTACCTCTAAGTGATGTATTTTTATCTATAAATCCCAGCCATTTGACACTTAAGTGCTTAATAAATGCTTTTTGAATGGAATTAAATGAAATAACCATATATCAGTGAGAATACTTGTGTTGTTTAAAAATGCCATGTGTAATTGAAATCCACACTTTTATATGAAAAGTCCAGGCTACTTAATAAAAATTGGTACCTTACCAATGCTGCGCATACTGAACAGTAGCTGAGTTGTTGAGATCGGATGAAAACAGGTCTTAAAGCCCTTTGCTTGAAACATTTGTCACAGGAACCAAATACGTTAACCAAAAAGGTCTGATCGCACATCTTTTATGCTGGATGGTACTGAAAAAGAAAAAAGTAGGAATTCTAAAATATGTTTTTGGTTTTCATAATGGCAAATGGATCTAATTAGATAATGTAAATAAAACACCTGCAAACATTAAAGCAACACACACACACACACACACACACACCTACACGCAAGCACACGTGGATGTATTTGTACTAGATGTATTTCTGTCCGGCTCTGAAATTAATGGTTTTATTGATGTAAGAAACTTCCAGTGAATAAAGGATTTATGTTAATATATGCCAGCAGCTGTTCTGCCACTTATAGTTGTTTGGGGGCAAAGAGAGGTTAAGTGACTTGCCCACGGTCATAAAACAAATATGTATTAGAAGTGAGATTTGAACTCAGTGCCTTTCAGAATTCAAGTCCGCATCTCTATTCACTATACTTTCTCTCATATCAATATGTTATCAGCATTACCAGTTAATAATCATTTATTAAGTACCTACCATGTATGAGGCAAGTGCTAGGTTTGGCGTGTCTGAGGGGAAGAATTCCTTTTCTTAAGGGACTCACTTTTCATTGGGGAGGCATGATGGACATATATTGATATATTCAAAAGAGAGATGGGAAAGGGACATTAGCAGCTGGGAGTATTAGGAAAGACTTCATTAGCAGGCAGCTCTTGAGCTGAGTCATAAAGAGACTTCTATGAGACCAAGGATAGAAAAGTAGATTTCAGGCATGGAGAACAGACAATGCAAAGACATGGAGATGGGAGATGGCAAGCCATGTATGAGAAACAATAAGACCAGTTGGGTTGAAGTATAGTGTGTGTGTAAATGGGAACAATCTTTTGTTTTATCTTATTTTTTATTTTAATAACAAATTTCCATATAAGTTTTCCGAAGTTGTATGATTCATATCTTTTCCCTCCGTTCTTCCTTTCTCCCTCCCAGAGCTGACAAGCAGTTCAATCTGCATTATACATGTATTATCATGCAAAACACATTTTGATATTATTCATTTTTGTAAGTGAATAATCTTTTAAAACCAAAACCCCCAAACATATGCCCAAATAAACAAGTGATAAATGACATGTTTTCATCTGCATTTCTGCTCCAATAGTTCTTTCTTTAGATGTGGATTGCATTCTTTCTCATAAGTCTCTCAGAATTGTCCTAGATCATTGTATTACTGTTAGTAGCAAAGTCTATCACATTTGAGCATTCCACAATATTGCAGTTACTGTGTATAATGTTTTCTGGGTTCTGCTTATTTCACTCTGCATCAGTTCACATAGGTCTTTCCAGCTCTTTCTGAAATCATCCTGTTCATCGTTCCATATAGCATAATAGTATTCTATCACCATCAAATATCACCATATGTTCAGCCATTCCCCAACTGAGGGACATCCCTTTAGTTTCTAATTCTTTGCCACTACAAAAAGAATAGCTATAAATATTTTTGTACAAATAGGTCCTTTCCCATTTTTAAAATCTCTTTGGGATACAGTCCTAGTAGTGGTATTACTGGATCAAAAGGTATGCATCCTTTTAGAGCCTAAAGGGAAGTAATATAAAAAAAGTGGATTTTAAATAATAAACAGGAATTTCTATTTAATTCTAGAGATAATAGCAACTATTGGAGTTAATTAAATAAAAGAGTTAAGCAGTGAAATCCTTGCTTTAGGAAAATCACTTTGGTAGCTCTGTAGAGGATGGATTGGAGTGTGGAGAAACTTTTGTAATGGAGACCAATTAGGAGGTTATTGCAATAGTCCAGCTAAGAACTGGTGAGGGCTTGTAGTAGATAGGTTACTTCATGAGTAAAGAGAGAAGGAGTTGTATGGAGTTGTATGAGAAGTGTTGAGGAGATATCAGTTCTGGCAACTAGATTGATCTGTGAGATGAGTGAGAGTGAGGAATCAAGAGGATGACATTATGGTTATGCATTTTGGTGATTGGAGGGATAGTGATACCCTCACTATATGGAAATTTGGAAGAGGGGTTGATTTTGAGGGGTGAGAGAATGAGTTCTATTGTGGAATGTAGTTTTGGAATACCGATAGGATATCTATTTTGAAATGTCTAATAAGATGTTGAATTAATGCAGGACTTGTGTTCAGGAGAAACACTAGGGTTGGATTTAGAAATTTGGGAGTTATTTGCAGAGGGATGGTATTTATACCCATCGGAGCTAGGGGCCACAACAAAAGAGATTAGAGCAAGGATTCTTAACATGGAGTCCATGAATTTGTTTTTATTTATTTATTTATTTTTAACATTAATTAAAAAATTTTTTTTAGTTCTAAATTCCCTTCTTCCAATTCTTCTATGCATCAAGAAGGGAAGCAATATAATACTCATTTATGAAACTTTTAAAAAAATATTTTGGTAATTATATTTCAGTATAATTGCTTTCATTTATAATTTTGTGTATATTATTTTATGCATGTAAAAACTTTATTCTAAGAAGGTATTCATAGGTTTCACTAGACTGCCAAAAGCATTCATGGCACACAGAGAAATTAAGACTTCCTTGATATAGAGGGAGAAAAGACAGGGTGGCATCAGCTTCATCTATCACCATGATCATGCAGATGGCTTTATACTTGACAAAATTTCAGAAATTAATTGCTTGCTATATAGTTTGTTGCTTCAAAATCCCAAACAGTATATGAATATAGATAAATGCATGTGCGAGGTGAAAAACACCACATCAGATTGCCTAAATTTTATTTTTGAAAATTTTTAGGAAAAGGTATTTACATTTAGAGGTATTTATTATTTTCCCCTCCAACTTCTCACCCTGCCATTCAAATGAATAAGAGAAAAAGAGAAAAGAAAACTCTAGTAACAAACATGTGTAGGTCTAAGAAAACAAATCTCCAAAATTGGCCAACTCTCCCAGTATGTATCTCTTTATGCATTTTAAGTCCATCAACTCAACAGAGGGAGATGGGTGGTGGTTTCTTCTTCACTCCCTCTGGACTTGTGGTTCTAAAGTCTTTAAAAGTTGTTTTTCTTTTGTGTTTTCCAATGTTCTTTTTTTGCCATTGCATAAATTGCTTCCCTACTTCTGCTTGCTACACTCTATAACAGTTCATTTAAGTTTTCCCAATTTTCTTGGAAACTTTCCCATTTCATTATTACTCATGGCCTTATAATCCTTTACATTTATATGCCATAATTTGTTTAGTTCAATCATTCAAACTTTTTGGTGTCAGGACCTCTCCTAAAATTTTTTGAAGATTCTACAAAGATCTTTGGTTTATGTGAATTATATCTATTGACAGTGATTATATCTATTGATATTTATTGCATAATATGAGAAATTAGTTGCCTTAGTATTATTATAAAAATAGTTTTGGGGGCAGCTGGGTAGCTCAGTGGATTGAGAGTCAGGCCTAGAGACGGGAGGTCCTAGGTTCAAATCTGGCCTCAGACACTTCCCAGCTGTGTGACCCTGGGCAAGTCACTTGACCCCCATTGCCCACCCTTACCACTCTTCCACCAAGGAACCAATGCACAGAAGTTAAGTGTTTAAAAAAAATAGTTTTGATTTCTTAGACTCCCTGAAGGGGCCTCAGTCCATCTTTTGAGAATCACTGGTTTAACCATTCCCCAATAGATGGACACACCCTGTTTTCAGTTTTTGCTACTATGAGAAGAACTGCAATAAAATTTTTTTATGTACTTGTGAGTTCTTTTCTTTCTTTAATCTGTTTGAGGTATAAACCTGGTAGCAATAGAACTGGGTCAAAGGATAGGGACAGTTCAGTAACTTTTGAGGCATAGTTCCAAATTGTTATTCAAAATGACTGAATCAATTTATAGCTTCACCAGCACTGTGTTAGTGTGCCTGTTTTCCAATAGTCTTTCCAATATTTGTTATTGTTCTTTATTTCCCCTCTCCGTGGATATGATGGGTGTGAGGTGAAACTTCAGGGTTGCTTTAGTTTGCATTTCTCTAGTTATTAGTGATTTGGACCATTTTTTCCCATATTGTTGTTGAGGGCTTGTTTTTTGTTTTTAAAATAACCTCTTTGAATCCCTTGAGTGAAAATGACTCAGTCTTTTAGATTTGAATCATTTTCTTATATATCTTATATATGAAACGTTTATCAGACAGTTTCCCATTTATCTGTTTTCATTCTAAATTAAACTGAATTCGATGTACTTGTACAAAATATTTTTAATTTTAGATAAAATGATTCATTTTATGTTTTGTCATTCTCTTTATCTCTTGTTTTGTTATTAATGCTTCCCTTTTCCCTATCTGAAAAGTACTTTCTTCCTTGCTCTTTAAATTTGCTGATTATATTACCTTTATGTAAGTTATGTGTTTATTTGGTATTGATGTTGTTATGTTGTGTGAGATATAATCTATACCTAATTTCTGCTCATCTGCTTCCTGGTTTTCTAGCACTTTTTGTCAAATACTGAGTCCTTACCATAGTAGCTGGAGTCTTGTCGTTTATCTAACATGATACTTCCTTGCTTCTCTGCATATTATATTAGGTAATCTGTTCTATCGATCCATCTTTTTAAAAAACCCACAAAAACACCAAATCAATATAATATTTACTGCTTTTTAGTATAGCTTAAGATCTAGTACTAATAAACTTCCTTCCTTTTCATTCTTTCATTATTATCCTTAATATTCTCAACCTTTTGTTCTCTGTGGATTTTGTATTTTTTTCTACCTCCACAAAATAATCAATTTTATACTTTTAAACTAGTTACAGCATTCATATTTTTACATGTTAGAGTTCACAATGGAAATTTTTGACAAGTAACAAATGTAACAAAAAGTCTTAGTGCAGTGCAGTCTTGTGGAGGGCATTCCTAAATTTAACTCTGGCCAGGGAGTTTAGCTATATCCGATCACATTCCCAATTGGCATTGCACCCCAGGCTGCCCAGGATGCAGGTAGCTTTGGTGCTAGAAGATGCATGTTAGGTTGGAGTGAGAGACTAGTTCTTTCTCAAAAAGCTATTATTTCTATGAATCAGTTGACATGAAGCTAAGAGTAATCCAGTTGCATGAGGACCCTGGAAAGAATTTTATCACTCTTTTCTGCCTCACATGTTCCAGAGGCTGCATTAGGCATTAGTTTTTAGAAACCAGGTTCCCCAATATGGGAAAGCTAATGTATATCTAATATAATGATCCTTCCACAGCCACTCTGTATCCCAAAAAGATCCTTATCTTGGGAACCATATCAATCAATTATCAAGCATTTTTATATACTATATGCCAGGCACTCTCTATGATTTTGATGACATGACTAATTTTAATAGATTATACACACACACACTCACACACACACACATATATATAGATAGCTAGATAGCTAGATAATATAACCAATATAATGCCTTACAGTGGGCATTCAATAACTATCTATTGATAGTTGTGGATGAAGGGAGGGAATCCTCTGGAAATGTTGCCAGAGGTGAGTCCAAACTTTTTCCATAGCTAGCCCTCTAATCCATGATCTCCACTTTCCTAGAGGTGGGGAAATAACACTAAGAGTTCTGAATATTCTGGATGAGCAAACCGCAGAATCTGTTAGTTTGAACCAATAACCAAAATCTCAATGTCTATCAGCTAATTCCCACTTGCCAAGCAAAAATTGTGTGGTGGGAAGCTATAAAGATATACTTTAGGATGGTGATGGTGAACCTTTTAGAGACCTCATGCCATGTCTTGCTTCCCTCTCCCCACTGTTTTATCCCACACGGGGGAGAGAGAAAGTGCTTCCATTGGGCAGCTAGGCAAAGGGGCAGGTGAAGTGAAAAAAATGTCCTCAGCACAGGTGAAGAGGGGGAGAGGAGTGGTCCGAGTGCTCTGCTCCCTTCCATCTCTGCTGCCTTTGAGCCACTCACTTTACCCTCTGTGTGCTTCACTGGGGTGCTGGGCAGAGGGGTGGATGAAGTGAAAAAATGTCATCAGGCACAGTAGAGATGGGGAGGGGAGCAGCTCCACCTGAGTCCTTCTGCCTTTTTAGTAACAAACTTCGGTTAGGGGGTGGAGAAGGGAGGGTAGTGTGTGCCCATAGGGTGGGCTCTATGTGCCATCTTTGTCACATAAACCATAGGTTTGCCATCATGGCTTTAGGATAAAGGGATATCTTGCCATTGAAGAAATTTAAAGTTGGAGTGTTGGCATAGCAGGATGGAAGAATATTCTAAAACTGAGGCTGACCCAAGGGTGGAAGTTCTTATTGGAAAAGATATAGTCATACCATCAGAGGATGGAGAGCACCTGGCATATAGTAAACACAAAATGTTTGATGATTGATTGATATGGTTCCTAAGATAAGGAACTGTTTAGGATATAGAGGGACTGTGGTAGGATCAGCTGCTGCTTTCCATAGGGGTGGTTTGCCTTTAAGGTGGGAAGGAGGCTATCCAGGGAATTTGGTTGGTTCTAGAGTTTGGGACCTTACCCATTGGTCATGCTTCCTTCTTGCCTTAGTTATAAAAAGTCCAGCCTATTCAGAGCTGGGGATTTGGAGGTTTGATGGAAGACTTACTACTTGGCAGTAGGTTTTTTTGATCTAGCACTGTTGTTTTGGTGAATACAAATGTGGAAGGAGCAGCATCCATTTGAATTAGTAATTATATCCCTTTAAATCTCTTATAAGGATATTAAGTATCCTTATTAAATCTCTATTTAAATCTCTTATCTCTTATGGAATCCTATTAAATCTTTTATTGACTTTTATGGCCTTTTAGTTTTGTTTTTTAATTGCATTCCTGGCCTGAGCCTGAATTACTAGTTTGGCCCAGAACAGTGCCCCAAGTGGCTATGACCCTGGAAGAGACCAGTTGGATCAGATGGTCTTTACAGTCTGTCCAACTCTATCATTCTGTTGTTTCAACAATGTTATAAAGTGGCCAAAGGAATTTTAAAAAAATCTGGATCTGTAATTTCATTGATGTAGGGAACTCTCAGTAAAGGAATTCATTCTATCAATGCAGAGAAGTAACTGAATAAATTCTGAAACCTAAAGTCTTAGAAAATTGGCACTGATAATTTAAGTGACTCTCCCAGAGTCACACAGCTAATAGAGTCACAGGCAGGATTTGAACCTCGGTCTTCCTATTTGCCTTTCTTTTGTTGTCACATACAAGCAGTACGATAAATGTTTTGGTATAATAGGACTTCTCACCCTCCATGATCTCCTTAGGGTATATACCCAGGAGTGAGACAGGATCATTCTTACTGATTACATTTGGAGACTGACTCCCTTCTAATCACAATTTCTTATCTACATAGTTATCTGCATTTTCTTTGGTGTGCTTTTGGAAATTTGCAGTAAGTTCAGAGTTCCGGGACTCCATGTACCAACAACTATCCATCCGTCTAAGACTAAAAGAACTTATTTCATGCTTGGTTTCAGTTTCAAAGTTTCCAGAAATTCATTTTTTGCTTCCTTTTGATTGAGCCTGTATAGATTGTGGTAAACCTAACTGTTGCTAGAAAAGTTGATACTCAAGAGGCAGCGTGCTATAATGAATGGATGGAAAAACTAATTAAACATCTACTATGTGCCAGACAGCTAGAAGGCTATGTGGATAAAATTCTGGGTCTGGATTCAGAGAGTTTGTCATTTTTCAATTGTGTCTGACTCTTCATGACCCCATTTGGGATTTGGAGATCCTGGAGAAGTTTGCTATTTCCTTCTTCAGCTTATTTTCCAAATGGGGAAACTGAGGCCGATGGGGTTAAGTGACTTGCCCAGGGTCACACAGCTGGTAAGTATCAGATTTGAACTCAGGAAGATGAGTCCTCCTGACTCTAGTATTGTGCCACCTGGCTGCCCAGGAAGACCCAAATTAAAATTAGTCTTAGAGACTTACTAGCTATTTGATCCTGGGCAAGTCATTTAACCTCTGCCTGAATCTACCAGAGAAGGAAATGGCAAACCATTCCAATATCTTTGTCAAGAAAACCCCATGGAATTGTATTGAGATCCTGGGATGAGTCAGACATGACTGAACAACGACAACAACAATGTGCCAGACACTATGCTGGCTTTACTATTTACTCATTGGGTGATCTTGGGCAAGTCACAATCTCTCTGAGACTTGGTTTCCTCACCCATAAAATGAGAAAGTGGGACAAGATGATCTCTATGGTCCCTTCCTATTCAAAGAATTGTGCTTCCAGGTTGTCACTGTTCATGGGAAACTGTTGTAGGTTCTGGAGCAGAATAACAATATGACGAGTTACATTTTAGGAAGATTAATCTGGTGTAAGTACATAGGATGGGTTGGAGTGGAGAAAATAGAGATAAGAAGGCCAAATTGAAACTTCCTTTTATATAAATATGAGGTGATACAGGCCTAGTTTAGGATGGTTTCAGTGAGAATGAAGGTTGGATCACTAGGATGTGATGGCAAGGTGAAAAAATGGATAAATAATAATAGCTAACATTTACATCGAATTTTTGCAAAGTGCTTAGCTTCTGTTATCTCATTTGATCCTCGGATTCTTGGAGGTAAATAGTATTATTATTCCCAATTTGCAGATGGACAAATCTGCTGAGAGATGAAGTGATTTGCCCAGTTTCATGCAGCTAATAAGTATTTGAGGCAGGGTTTGAGCTCAGATCTTTTGGACTTCAAGTCTGAAACTCTATTCATTACATTAAACCCCCTTTCTAAATGAAAACATTAAAGGCAACCTCCTGCTCTCCAGTTTAGTTGGGAACAAGGCAGGATCAAGACTCTGAACCTAGCTGGGCAAGAGGTGTCAGGTAGGCATCAAAAGACAAATCCTAGAGAGGTAATCAAGGCTGGACGGATCCGGCACTTAGTTTATGTCTAGCAGGCATGAGGGTGAGACAAAAGAAGTCAGCTTGAGAAGAAAGAGTCAGACATCCTCGAGGATTAGTAACCCATGTAGTCTAGCAACAGATTTTTAGGCAAAAGGAATTTAACAGGATGAAAACTTAACAGCAAAGACTTTCATTTCTGTTTTTGTATTCCACAGTTCCTGCACCTTGTTTGTTTATGGAATGAATGAATGAAGTCGAGCAATAAAAGATCAGAACTGAGACAAACTAGAACCACAGTTAAAGGACTTTGACATCAAGAAAGGTCTCTCAAAGGGTGTTTGAACCCAGGGGCCTCATATGCTTTCTGAAAAGGGGGGGGGGAACTGGTCTCAAGGGTGTGGTCAGGTGGAGGAGAGTAAAAAATACCTATTGGAGTGAAGGGGCAGGAAGCACATAGTTCTTGATGCTGGGTAATAGAGAAAACCTAAGGAGAAAGATACAGCCTTCACGTGCTATCTGTGAAACACAGAAGGAAGTCAGGAGGGGAAGATAAGAAGCTCAATTTTGGATGTATGAAGAGCTAGCAATATACAAGTGGAAATGCTCAAAAAAATTGGGTAATGAGAAATGATGAATCTGAAGAATTTAGAGAAACATGGAAAGGCTTGTATACATCAATATATCGTGAAGAAAGTGGAATCAGAAGATACCCACCTGATTATAGTAATGTATACAATAAATAACAAAGAAAGAAAGAAGGAAAGAAAGGAAGGAAGGAAGGAAGGAAGGAAGGAAGGAAGGAAGGAAGGAAGGAAGGAAGGAAGGAAGAAAGAGAATACTGAAAAGAAAATTAAATTCTAAGTAGGTATTACAAGGTATTTTCTGGAGAATGGAAAGTAAAACAGTTTTCTTGGCAGAGGCTGGCAAGAATTTTGCTTATACTGTCAGAGACAGTCATTGTGTCCGTTTTTTGGAAATGTTTCTTTTTGTTTCAAGGGAATGTTCAATTCTGGGATGGGAGTAGGGGTTAACCAGAGCTGACCGTAATATAAAAAGAAAAAGCATCAATAATATACACCCACACCCACATACATATATGTGGATAAATTCGCATTTACATATTTATATATGCATATATATCACATATATTTAAACATTTATTTTTATTTTCAGTTTCAAATTCTTTTTTGTTCCACTTCTACCACCCCACCCACTGAAAAGGCAAGAAATACAAAATTATTATTAAAATAAAAGAAATGCCAAGTAGACTATTGGAGACGGACCTGGAACTCAGATGAGAGAAAAATGTTCTGGTCCAGATTGAGTTTGGATCAGTCCAAATATTCATTTTAGGGGTTAAAATACAACAAAGTACCATCAAATGTAGTTAAAACAACTTGACTTACAGTAAGATAAAAAAAATTATACAATTTCTGGTTAAATTAAGATAAAATACCAAGTCCCCCTAGCCCCAGCTCCAGGAACTGACGCATATAGACTGGAATTTATATTACCAAATTGTGAGGAAGGCATCCTTAAAGTGAAAAACAACCAGCCTATATAAAATAAAGATTTCTACAGCAACAGGCCTGACTGAAATTCTAGATTGAGAAGCTAGTAAGTTCTACAAGAATATCTTGATAATGGCAGAGTCAGAGTCCTTAAAAAGTCTAAATGGGAAGGGGCAGCTGGGTAGCTCAGTGGATTGAGAGCCAGGCCTAGAGACGGGAGGTCCTAGGTTCAAATCTGGCCTCAGACATTTCCCAGCTGTGTGACCCTGGGCAAGTCACTTGACCCTCATTGCCTACCCTTACCACTCTTCTGCCTTGGAGCCAATACACAGTATTGACTCCAAGATGGAAGGTAAGGGTTTATAAAAAAAAATTAAAAAAAAAAAGTCTAAATGGATAGCTATGGTGGATTTTAATGAGTGTGATTTGGAGATGTGTCTCAGACTTTCATTTTTTTTTTTACTAAATCTACATGGGAGACAAATCTGCAGAGACTGCCTATTTCTGACTAAGAGAAAACAGTCCCTGAAGTGAATGTGAGCTTTCAGAAGTGTGATTAAAACAGCAACCCAATGTGGGGGCTAAAATACTTTCCATGGAAATGTGGCCACAAATTTATAAAGGACCTTACAGGGAAAATAGGATTTGGTATATAAAATCTTGATTTAGGAGGCAAAGTTATTGAGTGGAAAGATTGAGAAATTTGGAGTCTTTAAAAAAATCAATCAATTAATTAACTAATTTAGAATATTTTCCCATGGTTACATGATTCATATTCTTTCCCAATTCCTCTGGATTTTACATGTGTCATTGATCAAGACCTATTTCCATATTATTAATATTTGCAATAGAGTGATCGCTTAGTGTGTACATTCCCAGTCATATTCCCATCAACCCATGTTTTTCTTCTGTGTTTCTACTTCCACAGTTCTTTCTCTAGATGTGGATAGTTTTCTTTCTCATAAGTCCCTCAGAATTGTCCGGGATCATTGCATTGCTGCTAGTAGAGAAGTCCATTACATTTGATTGTGCCAGTGTATCTGTCTTTATGTACAATGTTCTCCTGGTTCTGTTCCTTTCACTCTGCATCAATTCCTGGACGTCATTCCAGTTCACATGGAATTCCTCCAGTTCATTATTCCTTTGAGCACAATAGTATTCCATCACCAACAGATACCACAATTTGTTCAGCCATTCCCCAATCAAAGGGCATCCCCTCATTTTCCAATTTTTTTGTCACGACAAAGAACACAGATGTAAATATTTTTGTACAAGTCTTTTTCCTTATTATCTCTTTGGGTTATAAACCCAGCAGTGTTATGGCTGGATCAAAGGGCAGAGAGTCTTTTAAAGCCCTTTGGGCATATTTCCAAATTGCCATCCAGAATGATTGGATCACTTCACAACTCCACCAGCAATACATTAATGTCCCAATTTTGCCATATCCCCTCCAACACTTATTACTTTCCTTTGCTTCAACTGGGTTTTACATGTGTCATTGATCAAGACCTATTTCCATATTATTAATATTTGCATTAGGGTGATCATTTAGAGTCTACATCCCCAATCATATCCCCATCTACCCATGTGATCAAGCAGTTGTTTTTCTTCTGTGATTCTAATCCCACAGTTCTTTCTCTGGATGTGGTTAGTGTTCTTTCTCATAACTCCCTCAGAATTATCCTGGATCATTGCATTGCTGCTAGTGGAGAAGTCTATTATGTTCATTGTGCCACAGTGTATCAGTCTCTGTGTATAATGTTCTCCTGGTTCTTCTCCTTTCATTTTGCATCAATTCCTGGACGTCATTCCAGTTCACATGGAATTCCTCCAATTCATTATTCCTTTTAGTACAATAGTATTCCATCACTAACAGATACCACAATTTGTTCAGCCATTCCCCAATCGATGGACACTCCCTTATTTTCCAATTTTTTTTGCCACCACAAAGAGTGTGGCTATAAATATTTTTGTGCCTGTATTTTCCCTATTATACCTTTGGGATACAAACTAGCAGAGGTATGGTTGGATCAAAGGGCAGACAATCCTTTAAAGCCCATTAGGTATAATTCCAAATTGCCTTCCAGAATGGTTGGATCAATTCACAACTCCACTAGCAATGCATTCGTGTCCCCATTTTGTCACATCCTCTCCAACATTTATTACTTTCCTTTGCTGTTATATTAGCCAATCTGCTAGGTGTGAGGTGGTACCTCAGAGTTGTTTTGATTTGCATTTCTCTAATTATAAGAAATTTAGAACACTTTTCCATGTGTTTATTGATAGTTTTGATTTCTTTATCTGAAAACTGCCTATTCATGTCCCTTGCCTATTTATCAATTGGGGAATGGTTTGATTATTTTTGTACATTGATTTAGTTCCTTAAATATTTGAGAAATCAGACCTTTGTCAGAGGTTTTTGTTATAAAGATTTTTTCCAATTTGTTGCTTCCTTTCTAATTTTGGATTGGTTTTGTTTGTACAAAACCTTTTTAATTTAATGTAATCAAACTTATTCATTTCACATTTTGTGATATTCTCTATTTCTTGCTTGGTCTTAAATTCTTTTCTTTCCCATAGATCTGACAGCATATTATTCTATGTTCACCTAATTTACTTATAATTACCTTCTTTATATTTAAGTCATTTACCCATTGTGAATTTATTTTGGTATAGGATGTGAAATGTTGATTTAGACCTAATCTCTCCCATACTGTTTTCCAATTTTTCCAGCAGTTTTTGTCAAACAGTGGATTCTTGCCCCCAAAGCTGGAATATTTGGGTTTATTGTATACTACCTTGCTGAGGACATTTACCCCAAGTCCCTTCCACTGATCCTCCTTTCTCCCTCTTAGCCAGTACCGTATTGTTTTGATGATCACTACTTTATAGTACAGTTGAAGATCTTATACTGCTAGGCCCCCATCTGTCACATTTTTTCCCCATTAGTTCCCTTGATATTCTTGATCTTTTGTTCAAAATGAACTTTGTTATAATTTTTTCTAATTCAGTAAAAAAGTTTCTTGGTAGTTTGATAGGTATGGCACTGAATAAGTAAATTAATTTGGGTAGAATTGTCATTGTTATTATGTTAGTTCATCCTACCCATGAACAATTAATGTCTTTCAAATTACTTAGATCTAGTTTTAATTGTGTGGAAAGGGAATTTGGAGTTTTAAGACTAGAGTTCCAGTTCCAATCATGCCAGTGGACAGAACACTTGGCCTGGAGTCAAGAATATCTTAATTCAGATTTGGCTTCAGACACTAACTATGTGACCTGGGCAAGTCACTTACCCTCTTTTTGCCTCAATTTCCTCATCTATAAAATGGGGATGATAATACCTACCTCCTAGGGTTGTTGGGAGGATCAAATGAGATAATTGTGAAACCCTTAGCTCAGTGCTTGGCACATAAGTGCTCTACTGAATCAATGTTAGCTATGATGACCTTGGACAAATCACTTAATCTCTCTGGGTCTCAGTTTCCCCTGGAATGACCTCTAACATCTCATCTCTAGATGTATGATCCTATATTCCGGCTATCTGGCTCACAGGAGGTGTTAGTTGACTAACCAGTTTTCTGATTATATACATTTTGGTAATGTGTCTCTGGCAAATGGGAAAGTTGCTTTTAAATAATATGCAAAGGAGGCAGTTAGGTGGCTCAGTAGATTGAGAGCCAGGCTCAGAGGTGGGAGGTCCTAGGTTCAAATCTGGCTTCAGACACTTCTTAACTGTGAGACCCTGGGCAAGTCACACAAGTCTACTGAGCCAGCTACTGCTCCCCAAACCCTAATATTTACTGAGCACCTGCTGTTCTGAAGGGTACAAATGACACATAAATGAGAGGAAAAATATTATCACTGTCCTTGAGGACTATATATTCTAGTCTGGAAGACAAAGACACATATGAAGACTAATGAACACTTTAATAAGACCAATACAAATAAGTATTATGTAGCTGAGAACACTATGCTCAGGGGAGACAATACAGAGGTCATTAGTTAAATGTAGTTAGGAGGGCTTGGGAGGGGGTGGTTTCAAGTTAGCAAAACATTTGTGTTGTCAGGTACATTATAGACAAAGATAAAGGCCAGGACAGAGTAGGCACCCAAATATTCGACTTTATTGATTACAAAAGAAGGCTACGATCAATTTACTTGAGACATAGGAATGGGCGAGAATGACAAAACAGTCAGTTGACTGGAGCAAGGAGGTGATGAGAAGACATAATTAATGAGATAGTTGAGGAGTATGGAGAAGTTGGTAGATAAAAGGGAGGAATGACCACTGCACACATGTAGTAAAAGATTAATGAAAGGTCGCAATTGAGAAGAGATAGAATGAATTTGTAGAGATCAAGTTAGAGTAATTCTGTAATTTTCTCCAGTAATGCTCTTTATCCCAGGAGAAGGAATAAAGGAAACTGGCTTGAGTTTGATATGTGATGGGGAGCTATTATATGGTTTCTTGAAGAGGGAAGAAAAATAATTCTAATTCTTATTGGAGAGGAGTGCAATTGGAAGCAGAAAATCATCTAGGATGATAAAGTTTTCAAGAGTGAGGAGGTGAAAGACTGTCTGAATGCTATAGGAATTGAAGGGAAGAAGGCGTCCTAGAATTATTGTACAGAAAGATTCAACAGGATTTGGTGATAGATGGCTTATAGGGGATAAAGGAGGAAAAAAGTAAAAGAAGAAAGACAAATTTGGGGAGCTTAGAAAACTCAACATTTCTAGAAATTAATGTTGTAGAATTTTTGCCTTGGTTCAGTTTGTTTCTCCTTAAAATGAAGGGACTAGATATCTCCTGACAGAGAGGTTATGGAGTTGGGCTGCCGGATGAGAAACAGTCAATGTTTGATTATCAATACTTGCTACAAAAATCTTGTTTTGATTTTTCAATGGATGTGAGGTTAGATAAAGTATACAGGGAATATATGTTCATTCATTATATATTTTTTAAATTAAAAATCAAATTTTTTTATTGAGAGGGTTAATTGAAATGATCTCTTAGTTAAATCCTATTATGCGATTCTGTTACTGTGGCCAAATATATGAAAACAAATCCACAAATCAAATTTAATTTTTAAAGTCCTATTTTACTTGTAACTGAAAATTCATCATTTTATGATGAGGGAATTTTTGATAGCCAGAAAATACTGGATTTCAATATTTTTCATTTAGGTATTATGGTCTAGTGCAGTGATGAGCAAACTATGGCCCCACGGGCCAGATGCTAGGGGAAGGGGCCCTGAAATGTTCTATCTGCAGACATTATTCCTAATCTGATGAATACAATGAGTAGGATACAATAATGAAACTTCAAAAGAGTTGCTTTAGAAACAGACTAACAGATGAGCATTTCCTTTCCTTTGGCCCCCTCTTTAAAGTTTGCCCATCACTGGTCTAGTGAAAAGTATACTAGATCTGAAGTCAAAAGACCCAAGTGGCCATTTAAAAGTCACGTGACAGGTTAGTTCACTTTTCTAATCTTCACTTTCCTCATCTGTAAAATAGGTATAATAATGCTTATAATGCCTACTTCATGGGGTTGTTTTTAGGAAAGTATTTTGTATACTATAGAACACAAGGAAAATGCCAATTATTATCACAGACTAGAAAAAAATTTTTCCAATAAAATATGGAGCAGGATTAATAATATTTTGAGGAGTTACAGTATAAAATATATTTAAGATGTATAACATGACTCTATTTATACCTCAGTTACCAATAAATTCTCTAAAAACAGAAATTTTGGCTTTAGTTATTATAGGCCACAGAGTAGATCTAACAAAATCTGAAAAAAGGAAAAGTGAGAGGGGAATCACCTGTAAAAATATTCTAGAGAACATATAATCTTAACATATAACCTTAAAAACTACCTACATTACCCCCTTATTTTACTGGGTATGTTTAGATCAATACGTGAATAAGAATAACAATAAGCTAAGTTCCTTTCTTTCCCTCTGAATGAGACTGCTAAATACCCTAATTTGATATGAAAAGATACCTACCTTTTTTCCGCACCAAGATCAGTGGAAAGACAAAATCAAGTCTCCCAGTGGAGAAGGTAGTAAAGGGACTTTGACATTTCTAATCTACTTATGAAGGCATTACTGCTCAGCCTCTAGCTTCCTTCCTTCCCATCTGTCACTCTGTAATCAATGTTTGGGTACTTTTAGCCTCATAGGAGTTCCAGGTATTTGTGTTTGTGACAAGTTGATACTGCCTGTGTTTACACAAAAAAACTTGTTCCATTGTTTGGAGTGAATGCATTGGTTACTACTCCCTAGTTTGACCTAATTGAACTAATTGTCTCCAGCCTCTGGACCTGTGTTAAAAGTTACAGATCTGTCACTAGAGTTGGTTTTCTCTTCTATAAAAGGAAGAGATTGCACTAAATGAGGTTGAAAGTTTCTTTAACTAAACATTTTGTAATTTTATGACTTTTGTAGAAAAGCCTCCTTTTGTTTGAAAGGATTCTCAGAATGGTTTCAGCTTTTGCTGCTTCTAAGCCGCCATCTTGGCTCCAAGAGCTCAGAATAGCTTCCTTTTGTTGATATTTTTTGTCCAACTCAGATTCCCTAGGCAGACTTTTCTTTCTTTTCTTTTTTAAATTTTATTTTTTAGAAAAATTTTCCATGGTTCCATGATTAATGTTCTTACTTTCCCCTTCACCCCCAACCCCTTCCCTGCCATAGCCAATGTGCATTTCCACTGGTTCTAACACGTGTCATCGATCAAGACCTATTTCCATATTATTGATAGTTCCATTGGTGTGGTCGTTTGGAGTCTACATCTCCAATCATGTCCACATCAACCCATGTGTTCAAGCAGTTGTTTTTCTTCTCTGTTTCCACTCCTGCAGTTCTTCCTCTGAATGTGGATAATGTTCTTTTCCATAAATCTCTCAGAATTGTCCTGGGTCACTGCATTGCTGCTAGTACAGAAGTCCATTACATTCTATTTTACCACAGTGTATCAGTCTCTGTGTACAATGTTCTTCTGGCTCTGCTCCTTTCACTCTGCATGGACAGACTTTTCTAATAAGCCTTCACTAAACCCTAGCCTTCTTCCTCTCAGTATCCTTAGCATTTTTTCTTAGGAACACTAAACATATAAAGGTTTCTCCAAACTTGGGGAGCTGGGCTGGAGAACAATCCAATGTGTGACTTAATTCTGCCCATTTCTCTCTTCTTTTTTACTACCAACTTCTTTAATCTGGACATTTACTTGAAATCTTTTGTGTTTGTCTCAGTTAAAAACACTAAAAGCAAAAAAAAATCTCAGCTAAACAGAACTTTATACCTGAGCACTCACAATCTGGATCACACACCATACTGTGGTCACTTTAAAGAAAGTGGAAAGCCAGGGCCTCCATCTTATACAAACTTTGTATCTCCCTTTGTATTCTGCACATAAATAAATGTTAATTGAATTCTTGGCTTTATTTAAATAGAATATTGAGTATATGCATTATTAAATGATATAATTATATGTATTAGTCACAGTATAACTAAGTTATGTGTAGACTTATCTCCTATTGTCCCATGCAAATTGGTTGGCTCACTGTCACCTAATATCCATTCTTTATAATACTATTTCCATACCGTTGCTTATGTTATTCTCTTAATCTGGAATATTCTTGCTTACTTGTGTCAGGCACCATTTTGAAGTTATTAACATCCTACATATACCTTAAGGTCTAGAAACGCCCCCCCCCACTTCCACCATGAGGCCTTCCTGCTTACCCTCATTTTAAGTAATCTCTTGTTCTGATGGATTCCTGTAGTCCTTATTCTCACTATCATTTATGTGATTATATATGAGTGGTTTTCAGTGGTTTTGGTTTCAGGATGCCTTATATTCTTAAAAATTGTTGAAGACCTCAAAGATTTTTTACTTATATTGATCATATCTATGAATATTTACTTTGTTAAAAAGTAAAACTGATAAAATGTCAAAAAATCATTCATTAAAAGATTAATTACATTAATATAAAAACAAAATTTCATGAGAAAATATATTTTCTGAAACAAAAGAATCAGCATGAAGAGTGGCATTGTTTTATACATTTGTACAAATTTCTTTAATGTCTGGCTTAAAAGACAGATTCTCATGTCAGCTCCTATATTCAGGCTGTTGTGATGTTATTTTGTTTAAAGTTTGAAAAGAAAATTCAGTCTCAAACTGATACATATGGTAAGAGAAGGAATACTTTAATAGACATATATTGATTTAATATCATTATGAAAATCATTTTGACCTTGGGACCCCCCTGAAAGGGTCTTGCTTACCTCTAGGAGTCTGAAGAATACATTTTGAGAACGGCTGTCATATACTGCCTTGTATCATAGTTGTGTCGTTTCATTTCTTTAATTTGTAAATTCTGGGAGGACACAAACTGCATCTTATTTTTTGGGGGGAAAGGGAGTACCTCACACAGCATCTTGCCTTACATATACTATCGTGTGTGTATGTGTATGAATAAATGAATGAGTAAAGTCATTCAGTTAATTGGTTTAAAATTTTATCCCAAATAGTGGAAGAGGTATGTGTCCTCTTGTGTGTGTAGGTACACTAGAAAAAGCACTGGTCTTGAAATTTTAAAAAAAGTAGATCTGAGTCCCAGCTCTGAACTTAGCTCTACTGGTTAAGACCATGGGCAAGACACAACTTTTAAAAAATATATTTTTTCCAATTATAGGTAAAAACAATTTTAACATTCATTTAAATTTTTTTTCAAATTCTCTCCCTCACTTTCTTCCTCCTTACCCCCTTCATTGAAAAGGCAAGCAATTTGATATGGGTTATACATGTGTAGTCATGCAAAACCTATTTCCATAGTAATCATGTTTTGAAAGAAAACACATACTAAAGATACAAACAAACCACAAAAAATAAATTAAAAAATAGCATGCTTTAATCTGCATTCACACTCCATCAGTTCTACCTCTGGAGGTGGATAGCATTTTTCATCAATGTCCTTTGTCTTTGATCTTTGTATTGCTGAGAATAGCTAAGTCATTCATAGTAGATCATCATATAATATTGCTGTTGTTATGTGTAACATGATTGCTACTCCAGATTTTTTTTCATTAGCTGAAGCATAATAAATTTGGCTCCAGTTCCCTTTTTTTCTGTGTGTCTTTCTGCTTCAGGTGTGTTTCTTGTAAATAACATATTGTAGGATTCTCATTTTTAATCCGCTCTGTTATCTGCTTTTGTTTTATGGGTGAGTTCATCCCATTCACATTCAGTTATGATTACTAGCTATTTTTTTCCCTCATGTTTTTGCTTCTCCTGTTTATCCTCCTCTCTCCCTCCTTCCCCCACCTCTCCTTTCCTCCTTCCCTTTTCCTTCCTCTCCCCTTTTAATCTGTTCACCCTCACAAGTGTTTTGCTTCTGACCACTGCCTCCCCAATTTGCCTTCCTTTCTATCACAAACACTCTCTTATCTCCCTCCCCTCTGTTTCCCTATGGGATAAGATAGATTTCTATACACAACTGAGTATGTATATTATTTGGCTATAATATTCCTGTAAGTTTCATTTTGAGATATTTTTCTGGAAGTGAACATTAGATTCTTTAAATTTCTTTTTTTACCCTCTTGTTTTAGGATATCAGAGCAGTTTTCCTTGATAATTTCTTGAAGTATGATGTCTAGGCTAAGACACAACTTCTTTGAAGATCAATGTCTTCATCTGTAAAATGAAGATATTTACACTCCCTCATAAAGTTGTTGTTTAAAACTGCTTTGTAGGGGGCAGCTGGGTAGTTCAGTGGATTGAGAGCCAGGCCCAGAGACGGGAGGTCCAAGGTTAAAATCTGACCTCAGACACTTCCCACCTGTGTGACCCTGGGCAAGTCACTTAACCCCCATTACCTAGCTCTTACCACTCTTTCTGCCTTGGAGCAATATTGACTCCAAGACAAAAGGTAAGGGTTTTAATTTTTAAAAAACCTGCTTTGTAAACTTTAAATCATTATATAAATATGAAGTATTAGAAAAGACTATTTTAGACTTTCCTTTGGGTTTTAATTTACATGGATTGATATGTGCTCCATCTTGTCAACCCCAGTGTTTTGTTTTGCTTTTATCATTGATCAGTTGTGTGAGGTTCTAATTTCTCCCCTTCCTCATTAAAGAACGGTATCAAAAGAAAGTGCTCTTTGAAAAAAAAAGTAACTATACTCTGACAATGATATTTCTTTAGGTAAGGGGATAATTTTCAGGTTCCCTGCTTCTTCTCCCAGATCTAGGTTGGCAAAAACTCAGGGCCAGCAGATGTTCATTTCTCACTTAATCCTGAAAATCCCTGTCCCCTTTCAAGGGAGTTCTATATGTAACATGGATGAAAATGCTAAATAGTAAAAGGGGATACTATTTATATAATACTAAATAGTTTACAAAACATTTTCCTTACAACAAACTAGTGACCACAAGTAGCTTGAGGCTGTATACAGATCTGGCCTTGGAGCCAGAAAGACCCAAGTTCAAGTTCCATTTCTGACACAGTGTTGGTTGACCCTGGCAAATCATTTAACATTTGTGGCATAAGAAATTCTCTAAGCCCATACATTTCAGAGATGACAATGTCCTGCATTGGTAGAGGGAGTTTCCTTAATTGGGAATTTCCTTTTCAAATGAAATTACCTTAGTATTGTTTTATAGGAGAACCAGAGGCCAATGAAGTGACTTGCCCAAAGTCAATGAAAAAATATTGAAAAGAGATTCTAATCCTGACTCCAAATTGAATACTTAATCCACCATAAAGCATAACCCTAATTAAATTGATATAAATATAGAGTGGTTTTTGGAGGGTGGAGGGCCATACCTGTGATGTTATTTGTGTCTTTGGAATACCCTCTAGTGATAAAGATTGAAAGTTTACCTGTAATTTATATTTTTTGATTGTTTGGGTCATTCAGAAGTTAAGTGATTTGCCTAGAGTCACTTAGCCAGAGGCAGGATTAGAATCCTGGACTTCCTGACTCCAAGGTTAGCCTTTATCTATTATGACATCATATCTCTCATACAACACATATAGACTTTTATGGCTTTTAAACTTGTTTGAGTTCCTTCAGAATAAAATCAGTGTATGGATTGGATGGTGTAAAAATAATATAAGACGAGCAATGCAAGGTACAAGGAATGCTAAAGAGACTCTTGTTTATGAAAAATAAACAATTTATTTAAATATATATATGTATATATATATATAAGGGAAAAAGGATTTCTAATTCTAAGGGATTCTAACTCCACCCAAATAAACTCCCAGGTCCCGCAAGGAACCACTTCTCCTGTGGTTCACAGTCTACACTAATCCTCCCTGATCTAACCAAATTTATAGTATTCTAAATAAACCTAACCACTCTAACTCTTAACTTCACCTTTAAGTTATAAAGATAACCAAGGCTAGCTGGTTGAGTCTCCACAAGAATCAGGTTAGGACTGAGCCTTAACAGACACGGATTCCAAACCAAAGACCAGATTTTGTTTGGTCTTTTCACAGTTTAACCAATCTATAGACAGTAACAGATAAATGAATAGTGTTTCCCAAGTTGAAAAAGAAAATCTACTTTTTCAAGTCTTTCCTTCAGATTGAGATAGAGAGAGGCAAAGATGTTACCTTCTCTAGCCCTGAGAGAGAAAGAAGCTGCGTGTGGCTCTGTTGACTGCCAGAAGCCCCCTCCTGGAATGCCACACTCAGAGAGTGAAACTGTCATAGAAATAATGGTTAAAACTGCCAACAGTTGAAATTAATACTCTCTCTCAGCTCTATTTGAAACTTCAATTCTTCCTCAAGCCAGCATCTCTGCTTCTTATCTTTAAACTAATAAAACAATACTTATTTTCTAATATCATCCTTATAATGACAATTAATGTTATCTTCTTATCCCTTCCCCAATCCCAACCCCTAAGAAATGTCAGAAGAGGAAACCAAAATTATTTCTAAAATATACATGAGGCAACTAGGTAGCACAGTGGAATCAGAAGGACCTAGGTTTAAATCTGGCCTCAAACACTTCCTAGCTAAATGAACCTGGTTAAGCCACTTAATCCCAATTGCCTAGCCCTCGCCACTCTTCTGTTTTAGAATTGAAACTAAGAAGGTAATGATTAAAAATAAAATATACACAAGGACTCTATAGATATATTCAATACACTTATAGGGTTGGACATTCTTAGGATGACATAGGGCAGTTTTAGCCATCACACCCTCTCTCTACGATTCAAACAACTGCCTGAAGCACATGCCCAACCTACCTTAACTTGTTTAGTGACTGGCACTTATCCCTTGTACTCATGCTAATGACAGAGATTTGTTCAACTACCTCTTTATCTCTTACTAACTTCAAAAATAATAACAATAATTAAAAAATCAGTGTCTGGCTGGGAATAAACATCCCAGCACACTCCTTTTAAAAATCTTTTTTAAAGTAATTTCCCAGCCATCTGCTCTTCTGGATATCATCTTCTTTTCTATTTAACAAATTGAGTTCAGATAGAGGATTTGCTTCATTTTGTCCAGAAGCAAAACTCCACATCAATTCCCAGACATTTTTCTCCATAACTATGCTATACAAAAATACTTCCTTCCCTTTCCAGTTCCCTTTAATCTGTTGTCATGGGAATGTTGAACTTTGAGGGCAAGAACTGTTTGCTTAGATTCCCCCTACCCCCACACCATTTTGTACAGTGGCTGGCATATAGTAAGTGCTTAATAGATGCTCTGTCTTTCTATCAGTGTACAAAAAAGTTTGTGGGGCTGGATTGCTTCAGTAATTCACAAGTTTCAATTTTTACCATTTTTCAGCCACTGACGCTTCAGAGACATGCTAAACATGACTTTGTCTATATATGTTGGCTGGTTGAATCAAGTCTATATATGTTGACTAATAGAATCAAGCTCCATTTAGTCACAACCTGAACCAATTTATTATTATTATTTATTTTATTTTTATTTATATATGATGCATGTATTACAGAAGCCTGTATCTTTACAGAGAGAAATATTTGCATTTTAAACACTTAGCAAATATACCTTCCTTTAAGTTAGAGATGAACTGGCAAAGTTTAGTTGGCAAAAGATTTTACTGACTAAAATCTAACAGTTCTAGTTCTTCATTCTTTCATATAAAATGTTTAAATTAGCTGAAATAAAGCCACTGTTTATAAAATAACACAAATTATTCCTTTTTAATGGAGCTATATTTGTGTCAGTGAACCTATGGCACGCATGCCAGAGGGAGCTGCTCCCTTCCCTCTCTCCACTGTGCCTGAGGACATTTCTCACATCACCTGCCCCTCTGCCCAGCAGCCCAGTGGGAGCATTTCCTTCCTCCCCTATCTGGGGTAAGGAGGTGGCTCACATGCAGTATGAGAGTTGCAGTTTGGGCACTTGGTCACTAAAAGGTTTACCATTGCTGAGCTATACTGCGGCATAGTCACGTTAGTCTAGATTCCCAAAGATAATACAGGGAAATGTAAAATGTGCATATAGGATATAAAATCACCATTATCATCTATGAATCTATAAGAACAAGGAACAGGATAGGATCCAAACCTGAGTTCTCCGAGTAGCAAAGTAGAGAATTGGAGTCGCAAGCTTTTAGACAGTGATTAATTCCTTATGCAGCTTTTGCTTACTATGGGGAAAGAAGGTTGGACGTGATGGAGAGAAAGTCCCAGTTCCCATCTCATGGGAAAATTTCTTACTCACCAATGGACAGATGAGTAGAACAGATTCCTTTTCAGTGATCTCTTCATAAAAATAGTTATTTTCATTAAAAAATATATTAAATTAAATGCTTTAAATGAACATTTAGATAACAATTTATGTTGCCTATTTTGTTCAAAACCTTGGATTTATTTAAAGAGAATCTTTTTAAAATAAAAAAGAGGCCTGATCTAATTTTACAAAATAATACCCTACATAAGACAGCGGTAAATTGAAATTGTCTCAATTTAATGATACAAATGGAAATAGTACAAAGTAATCACTACATGTGATTACTTTGTACTTGCCAAGAAAGACTCCAAAATGTTATTTTACCTGGAAGTATTTCTATTAATTGCAGATTCATTATATTTTACCACTACAGCAAATAGATTGGCAAGAACTGGGAAAAGGAAGGAGCCATAATGACAGTCTGTTACTCAAAGATCACCAACCTAAAGTTCTAGTGTTTCTCTCTGCTGTGGAAACAACTTTTAGATCTTTAATTTTCAGTTTAAATCTGGGTAGATAGATACATAGATCTCTCTTCCTCTACTATAGAGCTGTATCTGCCCTAATTTTGATCCATGAGAAACATTAAATAAGAAGCAAATGCTCTAAAAATTTTGGTAAAGGAAGGGAAGGATTCCAAATGTTTCAGCCAGAGCTGGCAGGTCTTAGAGAAATGTTGTGGACAGTCAACAATTTGGTGAGGGAAGGCTTTGCTAACAAAAAACATGATGAAATGGTATCAGTCTGGGAAGACCTCATTCTGTTTTTCATATCACATTTCAAGGTATATCAAATATCAATTGATAAAGTGACCCCCAAATGTTTACACTTAAATAACTTTTGGGGAAAAAAAATTTCTGTTTGTTTCTTATAATCTTGTGAGAAAGCCCAGTTTGAAACTGCTGGGGATCTCTATCATTTCCAGAGCATGCGGTGAAGGAATAAAGGGAAATGTGACTTGAAAGAGATATTTGGTATCCAACATCAGCTGGCCTGTATCCTCTCGGCTATTTAGTAGAGCCTGAAATGACAATCAAAGAAAAGAGAGTAATATCAATAAACATTTTCATTTTTCTTCACTGGATAGCTATAATTTCCAAAGAGAACACATATATTTATTTCTAGCACTTCCTCCTCAGCTTTCATTAACTTTGATCCACTGGGTACTCTGCTTCAGCTTACATGTTCACTCCTCAGGGGCCTGATTAATCATTCTAGTTTCTGACTTCTCACTATTAATGACAGTTCATATTTTCTTCCAAGAAAATTTCAGATTCATTAGTTACTGCTAGAGATTTTAATAATTCACTTTCAGAGTTTGCAAAACATTTTCTTCACAATAATTTCTCTGTAAGATTGGTAGTGTAATAATTACTTCCATTTTACAGAGTAGAAAACTGACAATCAGTGACTTTTTCAGGGTTTTGTGGTTCACTCATTTTAGTCACATCCAACTCTTTGTGACTCCATTTGGGAATATATTGTTTTATATCTGCTAAATTGTAAAGTATGGCTCAAACCTAATTGGGTCTTTTGACTCTGAAGTCTTCCCACAAAACAATATTGCTCCTGGTTATAATAAAAAGAAATGATTAAAACATTACTCTTAAGTCCAAATATGAAATGCTCTCAAATATTTTAAATTTTATTGCATTAATCTCTCTAGCTATATACTTCCCCCTAGTAATTAGGGGAAGTAAGCAAAATCCTTCCCAATTCACTTAAGAAACACCATATTCACTTAAAAGAAAGATTCAATATCAAAGCTCAGTAGTCACTAAAATATGATGAAGACTTGAAGGGCAACCTTTTTTGTTGTTGTCACTAATATACCTAAATGCTTTGAATGAACACAGGAAGAAAGCTCCAAGGGTTTTCTTTCCCTTCTGTCCTCTCCCCACCTTCAGAGCTGAAATAGCTTCAATGTACTCCAGTACTTTGAAGGCTCTTCCTGTCTTCACCTGACAATCACTTTGGGTTTGAGGTATTTCTTACTACCTCTGATTTTGGACAAGTCACTTCACCTCTTCAAGCCTTCGAATTATCCTCTGTTAAATGAGTGGATTTGACTAAATGATCTTCAAGGCTCCTAGTGCTAATAGTCTAGAATCAATGATGTCCTTTACTCCTCTTTTTTATTTTCACATAATAATAACAGCTATAAAAACAGTGATGACATAGTGACATAGCCTGGTAGCTAGAATTCTATATCAGAAGCTCACTCTCTTTTATCAAATGACAGACAACAAATCCTCATGTTACAAAGATAAATCTCAAAATAGCCTATAGAACTCTAGGAACTGGGCCATTATCAAAGACTAAACTATTGTCCACAACTATCTGCAGAGAATATAATAACATTTTTAGTAGATGTCACCAAACCAAATATTCAGTCTCCAGGCTACACTGAAATGAAAAAGTTTCAAAATATGAAGATCTATCAGAACAGATCAAAATTATACAGGAGCATGTGCATAACCTTGTTGTTCACCTGCCTGCCACTGGAGATGTGTTGCAGACTCTATGATTTTACATTCATTCAAATATATTTTTATATCACCAGTTTCCTCAAATATCCCTCCTCTCCTCTTTCTCACGTAATAAAAGAAAAAGAACAAATTAGCACAACTGATAGATACTGGAAAAAATACAAAAACATATGCAAAATCTCCCACCTCTGAGAAGAGATGGGTTGGTTGGAACATCCTTTAATATCTCTTTCAAGTCATACTTGTTCTTTATAAATTTGCAGCATTCACTTTTGATTTTTCTGGGTGTGGCTGTTTTTTCTGTTTTATGTGTATTGTTTTCTTGACTCTACTTATTTCATTCTGCACCAGCTGATGTAGATTTTTCTGTGCTTCTCTGTATTTGCTATATTCATCACTTCTTGTGGTACAGTAATAATATTCCATTATATTTACATACCAAAATTTATTTAGCTATTCTCTAATTGATGAGCATCATCTACTTTGTTTCCAATTCTTTGCTATCGCAAAAAGTACTGCTCTGTAATAAGTTCTGTTAATAGATTCTCTGTCAAAGGATATGGACATTCTAGTCAACTTTATTTGCATAGTTCCAAATTATTTTCCAAAATGGTTCCAAAATTTCACATTCCACCAGCAACATATCAGTAAGTCTATCTTCCCACAATTTCCTCCCTCTAAATACATTTTTGACTATTGCCATCTTTAATTATCTTTGCCAGTTTGTAAAGTGTGAGATGGAACTTCAGACTTGGTTTGATTTGTATTTCTCCTGTTAATAGTGATTGAGAAAATTCTTTCATGTGGTTGTGAATATTTTGCAGTTCTTTTAAGAACTATTTGAACATTGAACACATCTATTGGATATAGCTGTTGTTTATGTCTATGTATATGTTAATTGTTTCTATATCTTGAATACCAAACCTTTATCAATGAAATTTAATACAACAATATTTCCCCATTAAACCCACTTCATTTTTTTATCCTATATATATCAGTATTGTCTGTGTAGAAGCTTTACAGTTTCATATAATCAAAGTTATGTATTTTATCTTTTGCAACTGCCTCTTATCCCTTATTTGGTTAAGAATACATACTTTGAGGAGCAGCAAGTTTGCTCAGTGGTTAGAGAGCCAGCCCTAGAGATAGGAGGTCCTGGATTTAAATCTGACCTTAGATATTTTCTAGCTGTGTGACGCTAGGCAAGTCACTTAACCACAATTGCCTAGCCTTTACCCCTTTTCTTCTTTGGAACCAATACTTAGTATAGATTCTATGACAGAAGGTATGAGTTTTAAAAAAAACAAAACACTGCTTACTCATTGCTGTGAGAGGTATATGATCTGCTTTTCTTCAAAATTTTTAGTATGATCTTTAATATTAAGATCACATATGCATTTAGAATGTATTATAGAATTTGGCATAAGGGATTGGTCTAACCATAATTTCAGCTAGACTGTTTTCAAATTTTCTCAGCAGCTTTTAATCAAATAGGGACCTTCTTTCCTAGATAATTTATGCTTTGTTGAACAGTTATTTAGTTTTATTGTTTCCAAATCTCCCTTGTCTAGTTTGCTCCAGTGATCTACTTTTCTATTTTTTTTTGTATTTTTTTTTTGTATTTTTTTTAAACTCTTGTACTTCGGTGTATTGTCTCATAGGTGGAAGATTGGTAAGGGTGGGCAATGGGGGTCAAGTGACTTGCCCAGGGTCACACAGCTGGGAAGTGGCTGAGTCTACTTTTCTATTTTTAAACTAATAACAAATGATTTTGAGGACTCCTACTTTATAATATAGCTTGAGTTCTAGAAACCAACCCTTTGTTAATTTGGCATAGCATTTAAAGTAAAAATTAATTTTGGTAGTATTACCATTTTTATTATATTGGCATGGCCCAGCCATGAACACAATTTAAGTTGTTCCTTTATAGTTGATTCTATACAAATCTTTTATGTGCTTTGGTAGATTTAATCCTAGACAGTTTGTGCATTTTATAGTTATTTAGAAGAGGATTTCCTTTTCTATTCCCTTTTCCATTTTACTATTTTTATATGGTAATACAGTTGTTTTTTGAGGGTTTATTTTGTAGCCTGCATTTTGCTACTGTCTTGATTAGTATCTCTGCTGGTACTCTAGGATCATCAGCAAATAAATATAGGCTTTTTTCTTCTTTAATTATCTTTATGTCTTTAAATTCTTTCTGTGGTCTTATTGCTGTCATTGACATTTACAGAAACATGTGAAATAATAATGGGATTAGTGGGCATCCTTGCTTTAGTCTCATTAACTGGAAAAGAAAGAGTGGTAAGGGCTAGGCAATGGGGTTTAAGTGACTTGCCCAGGGTCACACAGCTAGGAAGTGTCTGAGGCCGGATTTGAACCTAGGACCTCCCGTCTCTAGATCTGGCTCTCAATCCACTGAGCTACCCAGCTGCCCCCTAATGAATGATTTCTTGAAGAAATCACTATAGTTTGGATGATAGGATTTTGTTAATAATTTTTGAATTGATATTCTCAATAGTGATTTTGGTCTATTGTTTTTCTTCTTTGTTTTTATTTTTTCTGGTTTAGATTTTAGGACTATATTTATCTCAAAAAGATTCTGGTAAGGTACTTGCTTAATTTTTGAAAAAATTATATAGTATAATTATTATTTTTTTTGAAGTATGACAATTCTGTGAATTCTTCAGGAGCAGAATGCCTTTTTATTTGGTATTTACTTTGCATCTTGTTTTCTTTTCTTTTCTTATTTAAAATTTCTTTTTGATCTTTTATTAGTTTGAGTATTTCTATATTTTTGAAGATATTCCTCTATTTCCTTTGTATTCTTAGTTTTGTTAGCATGTACCTGTGCACAATAGGTTCTGGTTTTTTTTTATTTATTTCTTCTGGTTTTGTTGTGATTTCACTTTGTTCTTTTTTTTTATTTGATTTTCAGTCTTTTTAATCAGATGGGCTATTGACTTTGTTTCTGTTTTTTAATACTCTTACCTTCCATCTTAGAATCAATACTGTGTATTGGTTCCAAGGCAGAAAATCAGTAAAGGCTATGCAATGGAGGTTAAGGGACTTGTTCAGGTTCATACAGCTAGGAAGTATCTGAAGCCAGATTTGAACTTTGGATTTCATGTCTCTAGGCCTGGCTCTCAATCCACTCAGCCATCCAGCTCCTTCCTCACTTTATTTATTAGTTAGTCCTTACAAAGAACTAAATTTTAGCTTTGTCACTTTTATAGTTCTTTGGTTTCTGATTTATCTTTCTTTGAACTTATTTTAGGGTTATTTGTGTCCTTTCCAATAAAAAAATGCTTATTCAGTTCATTAAGCCTCTCCTTTTCCATGCCATTCTATAATTTCATCCCACAAAAAAACACTGATTCACCTGTAGGCAGAGTATTTTAAGGGCTAGTCCAAGATGTTTCAGGACTGTTTCTCCATCATCACTTATGTTTAACTTCTGCTTTCACTCTTACTTTATCAAGCACATTTAAATAGAAGCCTCTTAATAGTTTCTCTATTGCCTCACTGTTGACCTTGCATAAGTTTATACTTCTTGTATTTCTATTGTCTGAGGTATTTGAGAAAAGTCATCTCTTCTGGTATGGTTTTATCTTTAAGGAGGTTTGAATGTTGATTTACTGTTAAACATTCCTTCACTTATGGTTAGGTTCAGATTTGCAGAGTGAGTCGCCTTAGACTTTATCTTAAATTCTATTGCCCTTAAGAATACAAGATTCCATTCCCATCTATGTTTTCTGGCAGGTACAGAATAGTCTTGTGTTATGTGAATTTCCTTTCCTTAATATCTGAAGATCTTTCTTCGGGTCCCTGGCACAATTTGTTGTTTCCCAATTAAATTGCTAGATTTAATCTCTATGTGTCTAGGAGTTTGCAGCCTTAGGGAATCTCACCTCCCCACCCCCAAGCAATTTGTGAATTCTTTCCATTGGCATTTTGTTTTCTGTGTTCAGAAGTTCTGGGCAGTTTTGGCAGTTTTTTCTTATATAATAGTATTTATGTTTTATGACTTGCATTCTGGTAATAAACTTACATTCTAATACTTTAACTTAACAAAAAACTTAGTTATTTTATTTATCTATACAACAGTCCACAAATATTATATATGTGAGCAGCTAGATGGTACAGCAGATAGAATGCTAGGCTTGGAGTCAGGAAGAACTGAGTTCAAATCCAGTCTCAGTCAGGAACTAGCTGTTTGCCCCTAGGTAAGTCATTTAACACAACTTAATCCCTCCTCCCATTATATATAAAAGTAAAATAGCAGGATGTCAACTTGTCCCAGGATCAATGAGAGCACTATGATAATAGCTCACATTTATATAGTGCTTTGTACTTTACATATGCTAATCTCATTCATGACCCCCTTTGAAGTTAGTGCTTTTGATATCCTCATTTTACAGATTAAGAAACTGAGACCTGAGAGATTAAGAGATTATTTGCCCAGGGTTATACAGTTGCTAGTTAGTGTGAGCACAAATTTAACCTAGGTCTTCTTGACTCCAAGTCTAGAATTCTCTTCCCTGCCCTAAGGGATGCTGCTTAATCCTAGACTTTCAAAATATTGTTTAAATTAGTTTTCTTATAGTTCATTTTAAGAAATAATACTTAAAAAAACTATAACTGCAGCATACTTGTGAACCTTACCTGTACTTTGCGGACAAAGGATGGAGTCACTCTTTTCTCAAAGTCATCTATAGGTGTGTATGAATTAAGGATCTTTATGATCTGAAAATATCACATAAAATGATAATAAACCATGAAAAGGGTACAATCCTGTCCAATAATAGTTCAGGAGGCTTATAATAGTTCAGGGCATGTCATAGTTCATATGAGATCCCTGTAACCCTACGATTGCAGGGGTAGAAAGGATTAGATTAGATTCTAGAGGCAAGGGATGATAGAACCTAAGCGATTGGTAAATATTTTTAAAGGGGAGGAATGATTGTTGCCAATTATTGGTAAGTTACAGAAAAGAAAACAGGAAAAGATTTAAGAAAATTACATATAAAAATTAAAAATGGGCAAATAGAGAAAACTCTTGATCTTTTAGTTTTAAGAATGAATAAAAGGTTGCATGGGAGTTAGAGTTCCCTCTCTCATTAGATTTTTTTCTTACAATACAGTTCAACAAGATATTATTGTCTGATCCCCACTTCAGCTTCCAAGAAGGAGAAAATAAAATTGTGGAGGGAACAAATGGAAATTCAGCCCTAGGGGCCTGAAAATACTTTCATCCAAAGAAATATAAGAAATATATTTATGTTCCAACACTTGGCTAATTAAGAAGAGAGAAAGTATCATCCCCAGGGACACCACAGAAACAGTCAGCAAAGCCTAAGAAAAAGAACAAATCTATTACCTGTACAGCAGACAGAGAAGTACAGCGATCATATATTTCTTTGGCATCAGTATCTGTGATCTTTTTGACCTGAAGCAACCAGGCAGCCTGAGAAAGAGGTTCCAGAGTTTCCTTAGCTGTGCTATTCTGCAAATTCTTATCTTTTAGCCATTCTTCTAAGTAGCTGATGTTGCACCTGGAGCAAAAGTAGAAGGGGGCATAAATTTGGCTTGGTTCTATTTTTTACAACCCTTTTGAAAAAGCAGTCATATATGTTAGCACTTCCTAGAAATAAGTCAGGCATCCTTGGGGCCATGTCATGGTTCTTATGAGATCCTCATGACCGCAGGAGGATAAGAGTGAAAAGGGTTAGATTCTAGAGGCAAGGGATGATAGAACCTAAGAAACTGGGAAATATTCTTAAGGGGGAGAAACAATTGTCAATTATTGGTAAATCAGAGAAGAGAAAAAAAAGATTTTTAAAAATGACATATAAAATTAAAAGTCGGTAAATAGAGAAAACTCTTGATCTATTAGCTTTAAGAATGGATAAAAGGTTGGATGAGGTTTAGAGTTCCCTCCCTCAGGCATCTGTTAGATAAATGTATGCTCACAAGTAAGTTTTTTAATCATTCAGGGTCTTAGCTTCTTCATCTATAAAATAAGAATGATAGCACTTGCACATTCTTACTTCACTGAGTTATGAACAAAAAACTTTGCAAATATTAAAATGTTATAACATAGAGACCATGACTCCTGCCTATTTCCCCTGCCTAAGGGTATTAATGTACTCAACTTTCAACTCTGTCCTGAGATTAGACTGTTTTGATTGATGAATCAAACTTCTTTATCCACTAAATCTCCTGGTGGCTCCTGGCCACACATCATATTTATCTACCCTGAACATCTTGCCTATCTATCCTTGTCCTTGTACTTTCCACTTCTAAAACCAGGACTCTTATAGAATCACAGGTTAGAACTGAAAAGGGTTTTAGAGATAATCTATATTAACTATCATTTTAAACCAACCACCAAGCACTTATTATATACCACTGCTATATAGCAGGCATTATGCACACACAAAAAAAGAGTGAAATAATCCCTACTCAAAAGGCATTTACACTAATTCTCTTTGTAATTTAAGATAAATTATCCACTTTCTTTATGCATTATTATCTCTAGCTCCCAAATAGAGATAACAATCCCAAACCTATGTATCTTATGGGAGTTAGAATTATTGAAAGTATCTTTAAAAAGCATCTAGCTCCTTAGAGGACAGGGCTACATAAATGTTTCTTCTTTGGTTCATACTTCTATTTGGATGGGCTCTTGTGACAGGTACTAGAATTAAACCTCCAGGAACAGAAGTTCTTTAAGTCTTATAGCTTAAAAGCAAGCATAGTAGGACCTGGAGTTGTTTGAACCTTTCTCTGCCATTACACCTCAAAATGAAGTTGAAAGGTCCATCATTTAATAAACTGAGAGTTTATTAAAACTATGACCCATTCAGATCTTTGGGTTTACTTTAACAAAGGTTGAATCACATCAGAGCACTAGAGGACATCTGCTTAGTAGTATTAGGGAAAATAAACAGCACTAGTCTGTCACCTGTGAAAAGTGGGCACTCTGCTAATGTTGGAACAGATGTCATCTGTAAAGACATTTCAGTGTTGAATTTAATGTTAATGATTCTAACTGGACAGCTTATAAATAAATTCAATGTCAGGGCAGCTTCTATGCATCTGTAGCCCCTTGTCTAATAAAGCAATATGGAAATCTTTCTTGGGCTTAAAACCAATGGCTTTCCATTATCTATGGCATAGAGTTCTACTTCCTTAGCCTGGTAATCAAAGTCTTCCTTAATCTGGCTTCAGCCCAGTTTCTCAATTTTATTTCCTACTATTTCCCCCAACTCAAAACTTTTACTCTCACTATCCTGCTCTGGTCACTGTCCACTAGCACAGACCTGGGCCTTTGTTCAGCTCATTATCACACTTGGAATATGCTTTCTTCTCTTCTTTCCATTTGACTAAATTCTGTTTGACCTAATTCAAATCCCACCCCTTCAGTGAAGCCTTTCCCAGACATCCCAGTTTACAATAATTTCTTTCTCTCCTAAATGCTTCTCAAACTTAGTATCTCTTACTAGCTTTTCACCTTATGCTTCTTCACCAAGATGGTAAATTTCTCAAAGGCAAGAAATTATGTCTCATGCTTCTTTGTGTCTCCTTTAGTGCTATTCACAGAGAAGGTGCTGAATATTGACAATGGAAACTCCAAAAGTCAAGAATGAAAAAAAGTTAGAATTCTTGGTTCTGAGGACTATAGAACCTATTATGTCCCTGGCATGAGTGTCTGATGTCAACATGAGAAAGTTAACATCTAACAGCCTATAACCATCCTTCACAGAATAAGTCAGATGGAGCTCATATCAAATATATTGGAGAAAGGCTACACAAGGTGTGCACCCTGCTTTAAAAAGCTCTCCCTTTCCCCCCACCCCCTTTTCTCTCTCTAGCCAGTTATAGCTTGCTAAGAGGTTTACTGGCTTTACCTTATCTGCATTCCTTTCCTACAAGAGCACATGTCCTTGCGAAGGAAGAGACTATTCAAGGTGACAGCTCCTATCAGAAAGAAAAGCTGCTTTACAGCCTGCTTTAGAAGCTCTTGGTCCAGCCCATTCTGACACATGGTAGTATAAAAATAGCTGAGTTGCTGCAGAATAGAGGTCATGGTGTAGGCATCTGTGTCGTCAATGCTGGAGGAACGCTTACGGAATCCTGTTGGTTTCAAACCAGAAATTCCCTGAAGGCTTTCATATTCCAGCATTCCTGGTACTGAAGAAAGACATGAAAAGAAATGTAGAAGTCATTTCTTGCACCATAAGAAGACATTAGAAGGTGAATTTATTTTTACTGTTGTTCTTTGTGGACAACTTCATTTTTAAAAGGCTAAACAGTGTCTTGAATATAATGGCAATAGTAACATCTGTGTACATATAGTTTGTACCCAGTACAATATAAACTTCTTGAGGGCAGGAACTATTTTCATTTTTGCCGGTAAATCCTAGAACCTTTCATAAAGCCTGGTACATAGTTACTTATGTAGTTGGATTTAATTGAATTGCATTGCACTAGCACCATAGACAAAAGAAACTCAATGACTTATGGATATGAGTGTTGAAGAGGTGCATAATTAGATGGATGCAAGTATATATTTGCAGAGACTCCAACAAAGCATCTAAGTCAGATAAGATGGATAGATATTGGAAAGAAGATAGTCTAATCAGGAAAATTCATAATTGGCATATTATCCAGACCCAAACCATGGTCATTAGTAGGTCCCTGTCAACATGGAGGAACATTTCTTGGGTAGTACCCCATGGCTATGTCCTCAGCCCTCTGTTGATTGATATTTTCATCAATGCTTTAGATGATGGTATAGAGGACACAGTGCTAAAGGGGCTGGTTAAAGCACTGGATGATATCAGGATCCAAAAAGATATGTTGAGAGCACAAATAGATAAAAAAAGATAAAATTTAAAAGGGATAACTTATACTTTGATTCACAAGTATAAGATAGGGGAAGCACATCTGGGTGGCAGAGTTTGTATGACAATGATCTTGGGGCTTTAGTGGACTACAAAGTGAACAATATAATCATACATCAGCCTAAATAATAAAATGGTGAAAAACCTTGAGAGCATATCATCTAAGGAATAGTTGAATAAGGAATTGGGGATGTTTAACCTAAAGAGAAGATGATTTTTTTTCTTTGGGGGAGAAGTAGGCATTGAGAAAGAGACATAAAATACTCTTTAAGTTTTGGAATTACTACATGAAGGAGAAAAATCTGTTTTCAGACAGTAAAACTGGGAGTAATGTATAGAAATTTGACTCGATGTACAAGAAACAAATCTTAAACAATTATCACTATCTCTATGTGGAATGAGCTACTTTTGGTGGAGCCATGGTTCTCTATGGATATCTTTGAGTAAAAGTTGGATGACCAGTTTTATATGATCTTATAGAGAGCATTCTTGGTGGGGTGTGGATTAGATTAGATAACTTTTAAGAGCCTATCGAACAGTCTAGTCCTGGCTTGGAACTATTACAATAAAAAATAAAGAGAATACTGAAAATTAGAGAAAGTACATAAGGATTTTAAGACTATAGAAAAAGCCACATAAAAAGTGGAAGTTCTTGTCTTAAAAGACATACATTAGCAATCATAATGAGACCTCACTTATAGACTATGATGTCATAATAAATAAAGAATGTATATAAACTACTTATACTATTAAATTATGTCACTTAATCATACTGCTCAGCTATACCCAAATATCATCTTTGTTGTCTCATTTTAGTTGATTATCCATTCCTTTCTTACCTATCATTGGTTGAATATTATTCTCCATTACAGTCATGAATTGATGATATATCCGTATTGCCAAATCACTGAGAATTTGTCTATATTCTGAAAGGTCAAAATTCGTCAAACAATTCTTATTTTGACGTGGAGTGTTATACTTCATAAATTCCTGAAAGTCAATTATGGCATATAAACATTAGAAGACCATTTGCTCTGACATCATATGAGACATTATCAGGAACATGCAGAAAATGGATATACTTATTCACTGACTTGATCATGAACTTCTGTTAGAACCCTTCTTTATATCTTTAGGTACATGATCTGGCATTCATTTATTTTAAATTCAATTTTACTTAATTTCCAATAAGATCGGATTGATCTCCCTATCACCTACATTCAACAAAATCCCAAATTTCTGTGTATAAAAAAGTCTGGTCAAGTAAAACAAATGACTGCATTGGCCATATTTTTAAAAAGTCTTAATCTGCTCTCCAAGTCTTTTGCAACTTTTTATATATAAGAAAAATAGCAAAGTAAATTAACAAATTGAGTTAGCATATTCGAATAAACTATAATATATTAAGAATACAATCTACCATTCAAGGTGTGGTAACAGCTTCTATGTCTTTTTTTTTTAAAGAACCAAATACATGATGTCTCTTTATAACTGTCTTATTATATATTTCCTGGTGAGCTTAAATTCTCTCAGTTGGGAGGATGGCAATTGTGATCTTCCTGGACTGCCATGGTGATAAAGAAGAACTACCCTTTCCTCTTTTTCTGAGATAGTGACTTCAAGACATTTGGCAGGTGAATAACTTAAAATAACTTTTTTTTCTGAGGACTAATGATGACAAAAGAGTCTATAACACCAGCAATAATGACAGATAGATAAACATAACACAACCCCATGGTAGCTTGCCTATTTCTCAAGCTGGATCTATATTTATGAGATATCATAATATATCATAATAATAATGATAATAAAATTAAATTCACACTATCAATCTTTGTTGGCTTAATAAGCATCTCTCACAAATGGTAAAGAACAGATCATAAATGAAATAGGGAGCAGAGACCAGTGAATACCATTAGGGCCACTGAAATTAAAATTAGTATCCTAAAAGGGATATACCTTCAGCTCAGTAATCAATAGATAAGCCAAAATATATTGCTTCTATGAGCCTTAGGTCACGCCATATATTAGGACTAAGTAAACATGGGTGCTATGCCAATGGCTGCCACTAACTACCTATATGAACCTAGACAAATCCCTTAGCCTCTCTAAACCCCCAACTGCATCATCTTTCAAATTGGAATAAGAATAATCTTTACTATATACCTCATAGGACATTTATGATGATCAATTGAGGTAAAATATATAATAAATGGATTTGAAAAGGATAAAGTATTATTTGAATGAAAGATGGTATTATTACAGTCATTACAACAGCAAAACATAACTTAGCACATTCATTCTATGAGTTCCTGTTGGATTACTTAGAATGACCTGTAGAATTAGGTAGTTAATTAATGCAAAAAATGCAACAAATCCCCACCTCTTCTCCACTGTACTGTTTCAGGCAGTTAAGGAAGTGGCATGTATTGGAAAGCCAAAAGGACAGCATCTCAAAATCTTCATAATGTTCCTAGAGAAAGATGAAGACACACAAAGTTAACAATGTCTAACTAGAGGGTTTCGAAGACCCATTAACATGGGCACTTAGTTATTGGTGAGTTGAAAATCAGTGCCCTAAAGAATCATTTGATGAAAAATAGTGTGTATTCATTCTTCAAACAAACATTTCCTTAACACCTACTAAACATCCAGCTTGTATTTATTATGTGTAGAGAAATATTGTGGACATTGAAGAAGACAGAAAAGAAAAATACCTTACCTTAAATACCTTTACCTTAAAGGCATTTATATGATCATTTGGAGTCAAGACAAACACATGTGAAATATTTAAGTAATGGTGAAATATATTATTTAATTAAATAACAATGTGAGGATGCAAATATTAAGTGTTCAATGAATGGGGAAATTATTTAGAGACAGCCTTATGAAAGAGGTGGAATCAGTCAACAAGTATTT
Organism: Gracilinanus agilis; assembly: GCF_016433145.1. Lineage (NCBI taxonomy): Eukaryota > Metazoa > Chordata > Mammalia > Didelphimorphia > Didelphidae > Gracilinanus > Gracilinanus agilis. Next base: position 542,773,839 of record NC_058131.1, on the reverse strand, counting down.
AGAAAGGGCAGCTAGGTGGTGGCACAGTAGATAGACCACCAGCCTGGAGATGGGAGATTCTGAGTTCTAATCTGGCCTCAGATACTTCCTAGCTATGTGATCCTGGCTACAGGAGAATCCACTATTTCTAAAAGCTGTTCTTTCCATTTTCAAATAGTTCTGATTATTCAAGTGTTTTTTCTTTCAACTATCTTAAGGCTATATTTTTTTACATTAGTCTTAGAAATGATAGTTAAAAGGATTAGTCAGAGAAGAAAAAAGTAAAAATAAAGAAAATCATTGAGGATGGTAGGGGTTAATGTTTTAGGAAGAAAATCAGGAAATTATGTCATGGAAGTCAAGGGTAGATAGTTTCATGAAAGAAGCACAATCAGCACTCATATGCTGCAGAGAGGTTAAAGAGAATGAATACAACGAATTTTGTTACATGCAATTTCAGTCCAGTGGTGGGAATGGAAGTTTTGAGGAAGTGGAGTATAGATTACTCATTCAAAAAGTCTGGCAGTGAAAAAGAAAGAAACAGCTAAAAGAAGGCAAATACTTTTTCAAAATGTGAGAGCTAGACATGTATGAAGGCAGAAAAGAAAGAGCCAGGACAATGAAGATTGAGAGATTGAATATGCCAGAGAGGAAGGAATTTCTGTTCACTTCTAACCAATACCAATATGGAATCTCTGGGTTTCTGTAAAATCTGTGGGTTTTTGACATAAAAATTTAATGATAGAACCATTTTGGGGCTAAAACAAAATAAAAGAAAATCTGTTTCAACCAGATCCATTATATGAAAAATCCAAATTTATAAAACAAATAATAAGCAATTAATTATTCATACTATAAAAGGAGAATTCATAATAAGGCATTCCTGCCCATAGTTATCTCCCTGAATATATTTAATATATGATTAATACACATCTGGTTGTCCCCCATGCCTAGAACTTCCTCTTTTTACTTCTAGCTCTTGGTTTCCTGCAGGTCTCAAGTCAAATCCCATCTTCTGAAAGAAGTCTTTCCTGGGCACAAAGAAGTTAAATTAACTTGCCTAAGATCACACAATCCATGTATTAAAGGTATCATTTGAACTAAAGTCTACCTTATTTACTATGCCATGCTGTTTCTGAAACATTTTCTGTTTCACAAAACAAGGTAGACCTTTAATTAAATATATAAGCAATTTCAAGCATAAGAAATTATTTCTTATGACTAAGAGAAAATAAGGAGTTGACTCCAGAATACATAAAGGAAGCTAATAACTTTCCTTTTTTTTTTTTTTTTTTTGCATGACTCGATGATAGACCTAAAACAGGACTTGCATCCTTTTGCCTAGCAAAATGGCATGGTGACCAGTAAGATACTACCAGAAGATCACAAAGAAAATGTCCCATGAACTACTCTTACGAGATAATAGAGCAAGCCACAGACTTCAGGAGATTTTTTTTTCTACCAAAGAACCATCATATGGTTGCCCACTATCTGCTGAAAGACCTCAGAAGAGAGGCGACATATTACCCCTCAAGGGGGCCTATGCTACTATTAGGATTAATTAAGCCATAGGGCTAATGAGGACTATTTGGAGTAATTGGGAATCTTAGCAACTAAGGACAGGGTAAAGAATAGTGGATAAGATTTCTTTAAGGCCAGAATCTTGGGAAGGTTGCCTGCTGGAATTCTGGATCACATGAGACAGTTGGGTTTTCCAACTGCCCATGAACTCCTAGAGGTTTTTCCCTAGGAGAAGACTGGTGTTTCTGTTCCCTGGAACAATGAAAAAACCCAGTGGCAGGTGAAGGAGGAGAACAGGTTGAGTTTCTGGAATAAATTTGTGGGGGAAATCATCAAAAAAGAGAAAGAGAGAGACTGGTTTTTCCTCTGTGTGGCTGCTGAGAGGGCCAAGCCATTTTGTGGCCTGCTTAGGCCAAAAAGCCTAGCTAGGCCCAGAAGGGTTGGCAGTGGGTAGAGAGAGTGAATAACCAAATTGATTTAAAGTTGAAAGAAATCTAAGGAGACAGTAAATTTACTTATATAACTGAGAGGATTAGTAATTAGCATAGCTTATTTAGTATAGACCCCAGGAATTAGTATAAATTAAGGAGTGATAAGAAGGCTCAGGGTAACCAGAGCAAGAAGCAAGTTCTCACAAACTAGGGGGAAGGGGTAAAAGTTTAGATCCCCTTTTAGATTAGGGAATTAATTCTCGCACCTTTATTTATCCTTACCCTTCCTTAAACCTTTTCAATATTAAATAAGGGTTTTTTTGTACAAGCTATCTCCAAGCAGTTTGCTTTCTGCCATATCTGACTAGGCCCAAACTAGCTACACAGAGCCTCATTAGCCACAAGCTGTTTGGCAACTGCCTGATTGACTACAAGCAGTAAAAAGATATTATATCCAATTTCCCCGCCTTAACATTTATATATTAACAGTTGTTTGCTTTGAATTCAGGGAAGTGCTATTTGGAAGTGTCTAGCAGACTCCCTATGGACACGTGGGGACTTTGAGACTACATTTCCCATGATCCCTGTGGGTTTCCAGTTTCCAGTTTAAGGAGTGGGGACGTCCAGCGTCCCCACGTATGGAACAATTTAAATTCAGAGGAGGGCTTAGAGAAAGCTCTTTCTGGGTTTTGCAGAGTGGCTGGCATACCAGAGGGACAAGATGGGCTCTGGTGGTAAAATTAAAAGATAGGCGCGGTCATATATATATTTTACAACATGGCCATGGCTTTAATTAAACTATTAATTTCTCTTACTATATCAGTCTTTATCATTTTTAATCTTACCACAGTCCTGGCCATTCTTATTTGCAACATTCTTAACTGTTCCTTATTTATAACATTACTTAACTTTTGGATAGCTCTAATTATTAGGAAGCCTTCATCTTCCTTTCTGCAACCCCTATCCATTGTGTCTAGATCTTCCCCTTAAGGCCAAGAAAAACAAGTCTATACTTTCTTCTTTGAACACAACAATCTTTAACATGTTATTATAATCATTCTATATTTTCCCTTTAGCTAAGAGAAAACTGAGAGTATTCATCTAACTAAAGGTATACCTATCAAAAGATCTAACTAAAGGTATATGTATCAGTTTCTTTAAATCTACTTTTCTAAGTAAAATAAGACATTTTCACTAGACACAATAAGGCATATTCCTCTAACAGTATATACTTAGGAAGGGCTTGGATGACCAACAAAGATGCAGTTAGGTGGAAATGGAGAATCTAGGTTGGTCTTAAAAGCAACTGCTTACACTAGAAATTATCTAGGAACATGTTCATCTTATCCAAACCACTACCCACATAATAAATCTCATGTACAATATCCTGACAAGGAATTATCCAGTTTCCTGCTAAAGATCTCTAGAGAAGGTCAAGTTACCAGCTCCTTGAGACAACCCATTCTATTTTTCTCTTTACGTTAGGTAGAAATCTGCCCCTTTCCATTGCTCTAATGTATGAAATACTGCTGACAGCCCAGGATTTAATTTTTTCCCCTCCTTTGACTTGCCCTCTGGGGCTATGCCAAGAAAAAAAATTCTATCTTTGCTGCTTCTATTTCCCCACGTAAAATTATAGAGACACTAAGTTAATGTAAGGTTGATCAGGTGATTCCTTGATTAAATTGAAGAGTTCTTCAATCAAATTGATGGGACATAAGAAATTCCTAATGATTGGCTGAAGGAAGAATCAGCCACTATCCCTTGAAGCCTATAAAAAAAGCTAATCTTATTGAAAACAGTTATCTTATTTATTCCCATTCCGCAAGCCAGTGGGAGACTTCCTTTTGTACTTTAATTCCTCTTTTATATGTTCTCTTCTCTCTTTCATCCTCCAATTTCAAGTTAATGATAATAACAACAATAATAAGCTCATTTTCATTATGGTTTACAAGTATTTTCTTCGTCACAATACCATGAGGTTGAATGTAAGCAGATGAGAAATTAGCCCAGAGAACCTGATGACTTTCCCATAGTCTGACACTGGATTAAGTCTTAGAGATGGAATTTTAAAATTGAACCTAAGTCAGAACCTAGGAAAGAGTTCCCGACATTTTTGTGAGGAAATGTTATTCCTACCTTAGTGACCCGCTTGATGCCATTAATGGTAACATTCATGAAGGACTTCAGCATGCTGGCATCATTTAGGGAGTCTGCATAACGTACACACATGAAGAGGATATGAGCTGGCAGGCCTGGAATCATATTCACAACCACACCACGTGGCTTCAGATCTGAGGGACAGGGAAGGGAAGAAAAGTAAAATTTTCAAAGTATGAATTCATCTATTTAGTATTTGTTCAAGTAATGGTTAATTTCTTTTAATGTGACTGACTGCAAGGGTATTTGTTGTTTTTTTTCATGCTTAGAGTCTGCTTACTCTTTCCCTGGTTTGTAGACATGGGGACCACTGACTTCTCATGCTCTTTTTGTACCACAAATTCCCTCAATTTAAGGCCTGAGCAGGGGTCTGAAGTCTTACATCATTCCACTTCCCCATAAAAGTGGGGAGCTGTACACAAGCAGCTATGACATCCATTATAGGGAGTCTGTGAGTCACGAGAGACTCCTAGACAAGATTTGTCTCTTAGTCTTTGTTCCTAGTTGGACTCAGTCCCATGGCTAAATGGGGCTGTGAGAAGGGAGAAAAGGCAAAGGGAAGAACAATAAAGGAAGAAGGTAGAGAGGAAAGAATGTGAAGCATCTCTTTGGTGATCAATCCCTGATCATGTGGGTTTTGTCCAATATTTAAATTCCCAAGTTTAATGAGAAAATACCAAGTCCCCAAGAAAGGTACCAAGAATGAGATTTTGCACGAGCTTGACTTCATCTTCCTTCTTATACTCCATCATTCCTATGTACTCCTTGGGTTCCGAAGAAGTATATATTTCATTAGCTGGAAATAGAATTCCATAGTCAGAAAGCACACAAATCTAGTATCAGACAGTATATTCAAAAACAAAACGAGTGGAAACTATCTCCTTTTCCCCCATTGTGGCTGGTTCGGATATGGACACTCTCCAGCTTTCAGAGAGTCAAGGGCAAAGGCTTGGGAGAAGATTACAATTAAGGGGGTGAGAATCACAGATTTAGAGTTAATGGCACCAAAAGGCTACTTCAACCCAAAACTGAACAAAAAGGAACAGAAAAGCCAGCAAATATTGGGGAGAAGAAGGGGTGGGAGAATTAGGAAAAAGTCAGAGAAGCCATAGAAGGGGGAAAACATCCATTCTGAGTTGTTAGCAGTTTCTCATGCAGTGAACGAGTCAAGAAGAATGAAGGACAAGAAAAGGTCATTGGATCAATACTTCTTTCCACATTGTGCACAAACAAGGAGGAAAACCTAATTATGTTGGGCAGCCAATATTCAGGACAAAATATCTATTTCTTTGATTTCCCCACCTCCTTCTAATTACCTTTTTTGGAGGATATTCTCTGTGAATATGTATGTGTATATAAGAGATTAAGGATGAAATGCAGAACAGTTCATTTTAGTCCTTGTTCATTACTCTGGTTTAAAAAATGTTTTGATAAAGGAAGAGGTTAAAATTATTATGTGGTTGTCTTTATAAACTGGTCAATTGGGTACCTACAGATATAGTAAGTTCTGAAGAGTGTTGGGTGAGACTGCCTTCCTTAGATATTTCCCTTCTAGTCTATCAGAGCACCTGAAAGTCTATCATTAAAAATTTATTCCTTTTTAGTTTTGAAGATTTTAAGAGTTATATATTAAAATGCAAATGCAAAGGAAGGGTATCATCCTTAGCAGGCACTATTAGGGAATTTATTGATAGCTAGCTGAGAGAGCAAGGTCAACTAAAAATAGGAAAATGCATCCGTCTCCCTCCCTTCTTCCTCTCTTCTCTCTCTTCTCTCTTCTCTCTCCTCTCTCCTCTCTCCTCTCTCTCTCTCTCTCTCCTTGCCATTCTTACCTTTCTCCATTGTCTTGGTGAGAGTCTTGATCTGATCTTGCAGCTTTTTAATTATTCTATCCTTCATATCTAATTCTTCCTCAAGATCCTATAATAATAAAAGAATTATTGAATTATAATAAATAATATATAATACAACATAATATAAGATACAATAAATCATAAATAACATAAATAATAAATGAATTATTGAATTATAAGCATTATATATATTTTAAGAATATATGGTTTTATTTGACCTAAAATGTTACATACCAAGGCCTGCTAAGCTCAGGCAGTAGAACTTAGAAAGTCAGCTTTTTGATGAATTTAAAATACAAATTCATCATTATTTATTCTACAAGTTTTGGTGTACATAAATTCAAGAGCAACACAAGCCTTCACAAGGTTCTGATAAAAATATTTGAGAAGATTCTCCCCACCCTCATGATTAAATGAGGGAAGAAGACCAAGGACCAAACACTGTATAAGTGGCTGTACTTCTCAATACCTCTCTTTCCATCTGCATTCACAATACTCACTCTTATCCTGAGCTCACCATAGTGGATAGGCTAACCAGATCAATTCAACCCTATCTTCAATATGTGGTTCCCCTAAATGCTTCAGTGCAATTGCTGATTTTGTCAATCTCCTTTTGATTCAACTGCCCCTTGCAGCCTTCATGATATATATATATGCATATATATATATATATATATACACATACACATACACACACATATACACTTATATATGATAGGGTTGGCTTGACCCAAGGACAAAGAAGCACTGGATTAAGGCTGAATCTGTTTAACATAAGCAACAGATGGGTGTCTGGGATTTCTCAAGGCCCTGGAAATGTTTGGGTTTTTAGTACTGCATTTTCATAAACAATGTTCTGTGGGAAAGAAACGCCTCCTAAATATGATGTAATGACTCGGCACTCTATCCTCTATTTAAATCAAAGTCTATGAATAATAAATTGAGGCTGTATGTAACTTCCTCCTGACCCCACCTTAGTTCACTTCAGTGATGGGAACCCTGATAACAAATGGGACTTGTTATCAATATATCCCAATATGCCCCCCCCACACACACACACCCCTACACCCCTCCCAATATATCCCAGGGAAGAATTCCTTTAGGAAAGGAAAAAGTACTTAGGAAATTCAAAGGAAAGCATTTCTCATTAGCTTAATTCAAATCTCTCTAGTGCTTCCACAGCTTTGGCAACATGAATATATTGAGCTTGAACGTCCCTTATGCAGAGATGGCAAGGGGGGAACCTGTCTCTATCACTACCTATGTAACGAGTTATTTAAATTCTCTGGCTCTCAAGTATGCTTATCTATAAAATATAGAAGTTGGCAGCAGAAGACTTCCATGGTCCCTTCCAACTCTAGATTTATGTCCCATGTTGTGCAATAAGATATCTATATTCTCTGCCACTGCCATACCACCTAACTTCTCCATTTCCTATACCATACTGATAAAAAAAAAAGAGTCAAGACTCAGTAGTAGCAAAAACATCTTATAGATTTTCTTTTGGTGAAATATAGAATTTGTTTCCATTGGTCTAGGAACAATTTGTGAGCTTATGTTTCCCTGGTCCAGCGACTACTTCTTGGACAGTGTTTGTTACCCATTTTTTAGCAGGATTAGGGCTAAAAAAGCCTTTCCAGATTTGGCTATCCTTACTCAGAGTCCATGCCAGAGAAATGAAGGCACCTTGAAAGTCAGAAAGATGCAGAAGGGGCAGCTGGGTAGCTCAGTGGGTTGAGAGTCAGGCCTAGAGATGGGAGGTCCTAAGTTCAAATGTGACCTCAGACACTTCTTCCCAGCTGTGTGACCCTGGGCAAGTCACTTAACCCCCATTGCCTAGCCCTTACCACTCTTCTGCCTTGGAGCCAATACACAGTACTGACTCCAAAACAGAAAGTAAGGGTTAAAAAAAAAAAAAAAGAAAGAAAGATGCAGAGATTACGGAGGTTCTCAGAACACTCTGAGAATTACTGACAAACGGACACACTATATGAACTCACAGAAATATAGAGGCAAAAATACATTCCCAAATAAAAGGTATAAATAAGAAAATCCATACTTACTATCATGCACACTCTGATATTTTTTCATTCATACAGACAACCATTGATTTATACATACATAAATACAAAAAAACACCTGTGTGTGATATAGCAGTAAGAGGTTTAGATATATAGCTGAGTCCTAGAGTTGAATCTCATATATATATATATATATATGCATATCTTTATATATATGCATATCTTTATATATATACACATATACATACACACACACACACACACACACACACTTCTGAGAGCTTGGGAAAATTACTACCACTTTCCCCTTCAGGCTTCATTTTTTTCATTTACAAAATGAGAGGATCAGACTAAATGATCTCTAGAGTCCCTTTTGGTTCCAGATTCTAAAGCTATATCAATGGAAAGTGATTAAGTTGTTTTGTTTTTTTAAAAACAAAACTAAATTTATTTATACATTAATGTTGAGGGCTGAACTAGAGTTGAACAAAGAAAGAAAAGAAAAACATCAGAAGAAAAGGAAAACAGTCTGTGATAGAGAACTGGACAGAAGAGAGAAGGCAGGCCTTCAGGAAGGAAAAGGCTACATGCACACACACACACACACACACACACACACACACACACACACACACACGATGAAGACGAAAGAAGCTGGGCAGTCAGGGTCAGGGGTCTTGGCTGGTCACCTGCTTCATGTAGGTTTCCAGCAGGTACTTTTTAAAGGCTGTAGGGTTTGTCCAAAGCTCAGCAGCATGTGTGTCCAATGGACTATCAATACTGGGTTCTCCCAGCAGGCTCTGGATAGAGAGTAGAATGGCCCTGACATCATACAGAGCTGACCACTTGTCTTTGAAAATGTCCAAACAGATATTGCCTTGGGTGTCCACATTAGGATGACAGCAGGGTGTGACAAATTTCACTGTGGTAGCATTATATTATATATGCCCTCTTTAAAAAATTATTAAGATAAGAAAGCAGCTAGGTGGCTCAGTAGATAGAGAACCAGGCTTAGAGATGGGAGATTCTGAGTTCAAATCTGGTCTCAGATTTCTTAGCTGAGTGACTCTGGGCAAATCACTTAATACTCATTGCCTAGCCCTTAGCACTCTTCTGCATTGGAACCAATACATGGTATTAATTCTAAGACACAAGTCAAGGGTTTTTAAAAAAACACATTAAGATATGCACAGATATACAGCTATACCCACAGAAGTCACCTTAAAATGCGTATTGATAAATACTCTTCACAGATTGCTAGGTATCCCCTAAAGGGAATCCAGTAAGCAGCTTCATTTATGTATGGTGGAGAACTAGCCCAGAGATACACTGACTAGCTGCTAATGAGATTCTACCCCTATTTCAGGATCATCTATGAAGGGGCTATGCCTGAGTCAGCTAGAGCTGACTCAACGTGAGCATTTACAGCTTGGTAACTGGCACACTACAGATCAGGTCTTGATTTCTTATTTTGTTGACTGTACTTTAGAAAGTGATGGAGAAAATTCTAATAATGCAGATTAAATTTAAAATGGTGTCACGTACACATTTTTCCCCCAACAGAAATAGAGTTGATTGTGAAACATTTACCAGCACTCCTCTCCCTTATGGTCTTATCTAACTGGTACCTACAGATTCCAGAATGGCTCTGAAACCAGAGTCTATGAATATCTATGTAAGAAGGGAAAGAAATGTTTTAGGGACTTGCTGACATAAAAGGTATTTGCTTCTTTGGTGAATCAGGGATGATGGTTGTGTTTTGGGACATCTTGTTTTTAAGACAGCACAAGGAATCGTTAGAATGGTAGATCTGCAATGGACTTTGGAGATGAATTCATCTGCTCCCCTCATTTTATAGATGAAGACACTGAGGACCATCGAGGGGAGACGTCTTGTTTGTGGTCACAAAGTTAACTGGTGGCAGAATTAGGAATAGAAAAAAAATTTTCTCTTTCAAATCCATTGCCCTCTACTCTATATCATACTACCTTCCTTCACTCCCATTTAGCTACCTCTTCACTTCCAGCAGGGGTTATTAACATTTTTTTTGGGTCATGGAACCCTTTGGCAATCTGGTGAAGCCTATGAATATGTTTTTAGATTTATAAAAATCATGTTTTTAACTGCATGAAATAAAATACACAGGATTACAGAGGAAATCAAAGATTAGTGGAAATAAAGATGTAATTATTGCTCTACCTAGTTCAAGAATTTACTGACATCTCTATCTATATCCCTCCACCAGTTAAGAATCACAGAAATTAGGCAGAATTCTTATTCTCCACCTCAGCATTCCAAGGCATTCTCATCTTTGGACTGAGGTCCCTACTCAGTAACTTGCCGTATTAAAAATCATGGTACTAATGGTATATAAATTTTAAGTCTCACAATGAACAAATGCTAAAAGTTCTTACCTTGTTTTCCATATTGAGACGAGAGGCTTCTTGCTTGAAACTGCTCTTTACTTCACTTTCTGTTTCAAATTTTTTCTTCAAGTGATCACTGGTTTCTCGCATTTCCCTAATGGTGCTGATCAATTTCTCTTTTTCTTTGGTGTGTATTTCATTCTGGACTTCCATGGTTCTAAAGAAAAGGGGATTTGTACTGTTAGACCATCATGGTGATCTCACTTATTAGGTCCAGAACTCATATTTACTTTGATGGAAAAGTCCTTCTGATGTTCCACTCAAAAAGCAGAACTATAGCTTGAAACTGGGGTTAGGAAAAGAAACTGAGAGAGTTTGGACAAAAATGTATTTATTTCCTTACACCTTTCTTATAACTCTCTGTTACAAGAATCCCTCTGTCCTCCACTGTCTCCGATCCCAACTGTTTATGTTACCATAATTATACCTAATTCTCATCATTATAATCAGTCAGGCAAAGAGAATTAGGCAAATGCCTACTGTGTTCCAGGGATGGTGCTAACCACCTGGGATACAAAGAAAAACAAAAAATAGTTTCTGCTCTGGAGAGACTCATAGTCTAATGCAGACAATAACAAGCAAATAACAACATAGAAATAAGATGTTAAGAATAAATTTAAGACAGTCTCAGAGAGAAGGCACTAAGATTAAGGATGACCAGGAAGGCTTATTGTAGAGGTAGTACTTCAGCTGAGCCTTGAAGGAAGTCAGAGAAGCTAGGAGGGAGAGTATTATTCTAGGCATAAGGGACAGGCAGTGAAAACATATAGAGTTGGGAGGTGGAATATCATTGGGGAGTAAGATTTAAAGTAACTAGAAGGTCAGAAGGGACCAAATTATGAAGGGCTTTAAAAGTCCAACAAAACATATTATATAGTTTTAAAACTGTCATTCCTTTTACTCCCTAGGATTAGTTCAGTTAGCTACTTCAACAAACATTTATTAAGCACCTTCTGTGTATAAGGCAAAGAATTCAGAATGGAAGATAAAGAAAACAAAAGAAAAGCAAGTGAAGAGGATAAAAGGAAAAATATCTTAGTATGGTACTCTGACAGCTAAAAAGAGGTGGGTGCCATGTAGCTCCTTGGAGAGAGAGAGAGAGAGGACCAGAATGATACTTCATTCTTTCCCATTTTAATTCAAGTCCTGGTTTTTCTCTAATCCTACTAATGGAGTCATGTGTGAAGAAAACCTCTTTCCTGGAAATAAATCACATCGTTTTGTTTCACTGGGGAAATTATTGGCTTTTATATTGAGCAATCAATACCAAGTGTTGTACACATGGGATTCCACCAGAGGGCCACTTTGCTTCTTTGTAGGAATGTAGGAATGTCTTCTGGTGTAGCCTAAAACCACAATTTTATATAATGCCACAGTCCTCAATCTTATTATTCCTTGAAAATTTTGCTTTTCTTCATTTATTTAAGGAAGGAAAAACTACAGGATCACAGAACTTACCTCCTTTGTGTGCCTTCTTCTTCCAGATTGCGGTGTAACTGACTAGATAGCTCCTCTATTTTTCCTATAATGAGAAGAATTTTAGTTCTTTCATTTGGGCACTGGTGACTAATACTGTTTTTTATTTTTATTTATTTAATTTTATTTTTATACCTTTACCTTCCATTTTAGAATCAATACTGTGTATAGGCTCCAAAACAGAAGAGTGGTAAGGGCTAGGCAGTGAGGATTAAGGGATTTTCCCAGAGTCACACAGCTAGGAAGTGTCTGAAGCTAGATTTGAACAATGGACCCCTCTGCTCTAGGTGTGATTCTCAATCCACTGAGTTACCTGGCTGTGCTTGGGAGTAATACTTTTTAAAATTTTTAATTAGATGCCCATGTGTTATACCTGACAAAATTGTTTACATAATAATATTCACCAAACTTTTCCATTTCTTATATATTTAGTATTTATAAAATAACCAGTAAACAATTATGAGTTCTACAAATGACTGTCATTCAAGTAAAATTTATGTGTCTATCATAAGGAAAGAAATCTTGATATAACTCATTTTAAAATCATGGATGCACACAAATTGAAGCTATTTTTCATAGCTTCAAACCCTAAAGACAAAAACATCCATAATGATGTAAACAAATCCTGTGTCTGGTAAATGTTATTTTGGCTAAGTAGGAATTTCTCCCATCTCTATCTTCCTTGTGAAGTTTCCCCTGATTTATGTAGCTAGAGGTGTCTTCCTTCCCTAAATGTTTATAATTCTGGGTTGGACTTCTATCCATTTATCACATTAGGTCTTAAATTATGATTATTTGTGAACCTGTTTTATCTCTTTGCCAAACTGTAAGTTCTGTAAAGCATAGGACTATATTTTGGCTCATTTTTGTGTTTTACTAAGCATACTACCTTTATCAGCACTAAGTACTTAAAGAATCTTTGTTTAATTTAATATTAGCGAAATACAATAAATTTTACAAAGAAGAAACGAGAAGGAACTGTTGTTCTAGGCCTGATTTTGACGAATAAAATGGAGCTGACTTCTTAAGAAGAAATGATGGAAAACTGCTAAAGAAGTGACCAAGTTTAGAAAATTAAGAAGAGAGATATTAGGCATATTTTGACACCAATTTTGATACTAGAAAAGAGGATTTTAAAGAGTTCACAGGAAACATAAATGGGATCTTATGGTCTAAAATTCTAAAGGGGAAGTCTTCTCCTTATGATGTGCAGTTAAGAATGAAATTCTGAAGACACAAACACAAATTAATTCACTAAGGAAGAAACATGGATGTCCAAGAAGATTAATGGAGTCACACAGAGAACTCATCAATGAACTAAGATTTTTAGAGGCTTGTTAAGAAGGGAGAAGGGCAATTAACTGAGGGAAGATAACAAAAGAATAACAGGACCTCTAAGCATGTTAAGAATTCTAAAGCCCAAAACAAGCTGAGCCTTGACTTTAATGACAAAGACAACAAAAAACACCTCTTATTTAAAAGCTTTTTAGGGGGCAAGGAGAAGATCAAAGAAGGAATAGGGCTGTTACTTAGAATAGAATTATGTTAATGGCAAAGAAGAGAAAGAATGAGCAGTTCTTAATTTGCTTCTCTTTTCTCTGTGAAGAAAAACTCTCAGACTGGGAAACAAAAAATTTAGCAGATACTTGGAACCCAATAAAATTGTGGAGATGGTTATGAGGAGAAATAGGAAAATGTGGGGGAGAGAATAAACATTTATGTTGCACCTACTATGTGCCAGGCACAACAACCCTGAGAGGTAAGTGCTCTTACTACCATTTTACAGTTGAGAAACCTGAGACCAGAAGAGGTTAAGTAAATTGCCCAGGGTTACATAGTGTTTAAACCTAGATTTGGTTACAGATCTTCTTCACTCCAGGCCTAATCTATTGGGCCACCTACCTTTTATATAAATACATAAATTTGTTGTCATTTTAGTTGTATCTAATAGGCTCCATTTGGAGTTTTCTTGGCAAATATACTGGAATAGTTTGTCATTTCCTTCTCCAACTCATTTTATAGATGAGGAAGTGGAGGCAAACAGGGTTAAATGACCTACCCAGAATCACACAGCTAATAAATGTCTAAGGCCAGGTTTGAACTCAGGAAGATGAGTCTTTCTGACTCCAGGTCTGGCATTCTATTCATTGTACCACCTACCTACCCCTAAAATACACAAAACAGCCCTTAATAAGCCCAGAGTACTGAAAAAAATTAGATGAGACTTCTAGGTCATAGTTGATTTCTGAAAGGCCATAGAGAAGGGGCAAGATAATGCAGGTCTAAAAATGAGCAAGATATTAGGGCTTTAAACTTTTAGGGAGACCCTTGTGATTTCTGTATGCTTTAGGGTTCTCTAGTCTGTAAACCCAGGTCTATTTATTTAAAATTCAGAGCTCTTTCCCTTGTACTACAATTGCCTCTCTGCCTTCATGGTCTTGTGACATCTGTGAGAGGAAAGCAGTGAGTGACACCAAGCCAAAGTCCTGATGTGGAGGACCCCAAGGTCAGTGGCAGGCCTCACTGCTCAACAACTTAACAACACACATGTGGAATGAAGAGGCACTCCAAGGGCCTGGGAATGTTAGCAGATGCCAGCTCAATAGGAATCTCATCTCTGTGACATGAAAGCCAAAGAAGTTAATAATTCTCATGCTTTACAAGGACCTGGATGGAGGGATGGAGGGATGGAGGGAGGGAGGAAAGGAGGGAGGGAGAGAGGCAGGGAGAGAGNATATATGACCTTAAACAAGGCACTTCATCTGTGCTATCGAATAATACCTTACATATAAATATATAAAAATTAAAAATATACAAATAGGGATAATACCTAATATATAAAATAGGAATAATAAACTAGTATTACATACGTCACATGGTTATTTTAAGGATCAAATGAGAGAACATACACAAAATATATTGTAACCATGAAGCACTATGTAATGCAAGCTATTTATTGCCAATCAATTATCCCCAAGATTTTCCAATATGTTTTTCCTTTGTAAAGAAAGAATTCTTTATATGTAACTTTGCAGTGCCCAGATGATTTTTTCTAAGAGTTGTTTAGGATATGGGAGCAAAAGGAATTTTCCTAGTTTAGCTGCTTCACAGACAATAAATAAAACTATGATTTCGTTATAGCAAGGGTTTCAGAGGATTAAAAGCTATGACATTCAAGAGTTACAATTTTCATATTGCATAGCAGGAGTCACAATTTGGAATTCTTAAGAATTTTTCCTTCTTTTAGAACCAACTTTACTAATGCATACACTTCAAGCTTTGTTTCCATTTGTTTTTCTTTGGTTTCAAGTTAGGTTATCTTCTCTCCTCCCCACTTCCCCCAGTCATTTCCCTGTGGTAGAAAAGTATGTTGTTTTTTAAGAAGAACATAACATCAAAGTTACCTCTCATTTTTTCACTCTGTTCAGTTAGATGGATTTCAAGATCATGTTTCTGCTTCTCAAGTTCTGAAATCTGCTGCTTAAAGTCTGGAATCATCTTCACAGAAGGTTAAAGAAGGAACATTAGAATATTAACACAATTAAATAGGCAGTAAACACATAAATAAATACCTGAGTTATTCTGCAAGAAAACTCAGGAAAATTTAAAGTTCTTTATGCAGCTTAATATAAATTATTCTGTTTGGCCAGTCATTTACATTTTCATCCTGCTCTAGGCAATTTTTTAAAAAGCCATAGGAAATAATAAGGTACTGTAGGATAGTAGTTCTCAATTTTTTTCATCTCCATCCCACTCTCATTGGTTTCTTTGATATGCTGTGTCCCACACATCTCTAAGGAGACCAGAACTGAAGGAGGAAAATTTATATACCAAGGGAAAAGCGGCTTATGAGATCCCATACAGTGTTCAAGAAGGGACTGAAGTAACACTACTCTACTAGGAACGAGAAGCATCTTAAGTTGAGGGAATAAAGCAGAATTACCTTCTTCTTCTTTCTATCACCCCCAAAACATGAGAACTAGTCTATGAAATTCCCTAGAAATTCACCAATGAATACTATTTTGAGAACCAGATAGAAGATCAGGAAGCTTTCTAGAGAGAGCTTTAAGGAGAATATACTAGACACGGGATAAAGCCTGAGCAAAGGCACAAAGACTAGAGAATACAGAGCATGTTCAGAGGGCAGAGCAGTCTAGTTTGGTCTATGTGTAAGGCGTTGTACTTTTAGCAAAGATTTTTGTTTTAATGACATTGTTCTTACCCTCAAGAGTTTATGATCTATTATAGTCATCTTCTGAATTTATTATTCATATAAGGTGGAGGTCCACAAGCCAAATGCTAGATGTTTCTCAATTTGAGAATCCTTCATTAGCAAAGAGGGCATGCTGTCCTAAGAGTGCCATTCTACTACTATCCGCACCTACATCTGGGGGATTTCAATACATGACAACTTCCTGCCAAAATGGGATAAGTGAAAATATTTCTCTCCTTTGCTCTATTGTCAATATATGACTGACCATCATACCCACTATCAGGCAGCCTTTCTGGACAAGTCTGGCTATGCCAATGATTTGTGAGAACAGATATTTGGGTCTTGTTGTGTGTATCTCCTCATATCACCTGTGCAAATCAAGCATTTCAGGTCTGTGTCTACAACATTCACAGAATCACATTACCAGGGATTTGGAGAGGATCCTAAAAGCCATACAGTCCAACCTGTTCATGGAAAGGAATCCCTCTAAAACATCTACTTGCCCAGGAGATGTTGCCTTGAAACAGTACCCACTTGGGGTCACTTCCCTTAGCTTGGAAATCATATCCACCCACATTGCTACTGACACAACCTTTTCTCCTTTAACTTAAACTCCTACTCCTGGGATGTTTTTTCCTTTTTTATTTTTTTAAAGAGTGCTCCTTCATTCTGCTACACCAAGACTTCAAATGGGTACTTCTCTCCTCTGATGAAACAGTCTTAAACCCTTCCTGCCCAGGAAGAGTCATCTGAGTATCAGCTGATAGACCTAGAGTAGAAGACTTTTTGTCTCTTCTTGTACCCCTCCTTAGCATAGTGCCAGACATACAGCAGAGGCTTAAGAAATGTTTATTAACAGACAGCCCTGCAGCTACATCTTCCTTAACACTGAAAAGGAAATTGCCTTTATTGCTTTAAAATTGTTGATCATATCTAGAGCCATTTTCTATTTACTGATTAAAAGGAACTAACAAACAAAAAAATATTGTTGATCATAAACCAAGTGATCACATGCAGTCCTTTAGATAGGTAACTACAACCATGATTTTTAGAAAAAGTTAGACTTAGATAGTAAACTTTGTATAAGAAATAATTATAACAATAGCATATTAACCATAGTATTAGAAAGGATATAGTTTTGTCTATTAGAATATCATAGCAACTAACTAGATTAAGAGCTTCTATTGGAGAAAGAAAAACTTAAGGTCTCTGTAATTATCTAGGGAAGCTGAAACTCATGCAGCAGGAAATAAGCTGTGCTCATCTGGAATGGTGAGTGTATCGCTAGCCTTATGAGATGATAGGAAAACAGTCTTGCTATGTCCAGGTATTATTTGATCTTGTGAAGATTCATACCCAGCATAGGCTGCTCAGAGTCTTATGATCAAAGACAGACTTCTCTGACTTAACTTTCCCCAGATTTAGTATGATGCCATTGAACTTATCTTAACTCTGTGCTAGAATTTATTAATTCTTATCAACTGTTATCAAATTGTTACCAAAATGTTATAATATGTTTTTTAACATACTCTGAACGTTTTGTTCTATCACTTATACTAATTAGCTGTCAAAATCCGAAAAAATAAACTGTTGAATATCTAAACGGGGTCTTTGCCACAGGCATGGGAATGGTGAGACCTCCAGCTCTAATTTGCCATAATTAAAGATGGATCTTCAGCTCAGAATGATGGCCCAGAGATTTCTTTATTTCTAATAACACCCAAGACTATTTATCCCCAGCTGCCTGTTTGTAGGCATACATAATGTAGTGGAGATTACAGTGGATTAGAGACACATGGGCAACAAAATTAGAATATTTGGGGTGTATTCCAGACTTCCTTGTGGACAAGTTATCTAACTGCTCAAGTTCCATTCCCTAATTTGTAAAAATTAGGAAAATAATGATTGCATAGCACTGTAGGCTTTACCACTTACTAGCTCACACTGTGTACAAATCATTTAATCTATCCAAGATTCACTTTCTTCATCTCAGGATTGAACAGAATAATAATAACTGTATGCAATCAAATAGCACTGTATGAGGCAGAGAATTTGCATGAGACAATCTGCAATTTTCTGATGACTTAGCATTGACCTAATTACTTTTTCACTGTCTCCACCATTTCTGACTTAGGCTACTGCTTTGAGAGCCTTTTTGTGACTTGCCTAGAGACTCTGTTTATTGTCACTCATAGACGATCACTCTGGCTTTATCCCAGCATGGAATTCTGGATGCTATTTCAGATCACAGCTTGGACCATATTTTTTCTCCCTACCTGCAAGACATCCTCTTTCCTACAGGCTTATTAATTACCCTCTGTCACTGACATGTCTTTGCCCTATTCCTGTGGAGAGCAGAATCCAACACCAACAGACTTATTTTATTTCACCATAGAATAGGAAGAAATGGTGGCCTGGATGCCCAATGTTATTACTAGACTGCTCATACGATACCATGTTTTCAGAGGTCAGTCTGGTAACTTCATGACGGATGCTCTCATTGATATCATTTTCTTCCCTAAACAATTTTTGTAAATGGTTAATTTCTTGACTGAGGTGCTCGACTTTAAAGTTCAGCGCTTCAATCTCTTTTTCATAGTTCTCCTTCTGAGACTGGAAATGGCTCTCCAACACTCTGTCAAAGAAAGGGGCAAATATTAAGCACTCGCAGCAGGTCAGGAATTGCGCTATGTTCTAGGGCCCCCAAGACAAAAATGGGACAGTTCCGGTGGTCAACAATGAAATGGTATTCCATCCAGGGAAGCCACCTATAAATGAAGGGCCATTGCTGGGGAAGGAAGCCTCTACAGAGAGGGAGATCAGAAAAGCTTCATGAAAGAGATATCACAAGATGAATTCTAAAGGAAAACTGGGAATCTGAAGAGTCAGCAGTGAGGAGGGAATCAGCTCCAGAAAAGAGAATGAGAATGTGGACCACAGAATATATTAAGGGTAGAAGTGAGCCTAGAAAGGTATAAGGCTAGAACAAAAATGTGATGGCTTTCAATGCCAGACAGAGGAGCTTGTATTTTATCAGAGAGGCAATTAAGAAGTCAATGGAGCTTTTTGCACAGGGGAGTGACATGGCCAGACATGTGTGTGCTTTAGGAAGAATATTCCTGGGGGCAGCTGAGTGGTTCAGTGGATTGAGAGCCAGTTATAGAGACAGAAAGTCCTAGGTTCAAATCTGACCTCAGACACTACTTAGCTGTGTGACCCTGGGCAAGTCTCTTAACCCCCATTGCCTAGCCCTTACCACTCTTCTGCCTTGGAACCAATACAGTGTATTTGCCCAGGGTCACACAGCTACAGTGTATTGGTTCCAAGGCAGAAGGTAAGGGTTTAAAAAAAAAGAATATATCTTTTGGTAGTTATGAAGAGGATAGACAGGAAAGGGGTAATACATTGTTTAGTCTTCAATGTTCATGTCTTTGCTCCATTAACCTTTTTTTACATCATATCAATGTGTACTGAGCATAGTGTAAGGAACACTAGACTCAGAGTCAAGAGACCTGGGTTTGAATCTCAGCTTTACAACTAACTAGCTGTATGATACTAGGTAAAGTCAGTTTGCCTAGAATTTATAAAAATGGAGATGGAGAGACAGTGTTGTATAATGGATAGAGTTCTGGGCTTAGAGTCAGGGAGATCTGGGTTCACATATTGCCTCTGACACCAGTTGTGTGCATGTAGATAGGTTTGGTCAAATTTGGTGAAAGAAGTTTTCCCACATTGGGAATGTCCACATAGATGGAGTCACAACTTAATGATATTTTAAATGGAGATGCTAAAACTTATATTATCTACCCCAGAAGGACAGTGTAAAAATTAAATGAAAAAATATATGTATTTTGTAAATATAAAACACTAGCTCCTTAGGCTTTAATTAATAATGTTAGGACTATAATTTCATTGTAGGGATTTCCTGGATGAGGAAACTGCTTCCACCAATGCAGGGAGCCATATTTTCTGTATCCTACAGTCTTCGAGTCAGGGCTGTAACCCAGATCTTTCATGACTTAGACGCCACCTCTCTATCCACTATGCCAAACTACCTTCCATTATTACTACTAATAATGTAAATTCAGTGAGATTATGTCAGAATCAAAGCCCACAGCTTGGGTCATGCCTCAAAGGACACTGACTGGGGCCATTAACTGGCATTCTTCAGTAATGGGCTCAGGATCATTAATTTTAAGACTACAGGTTACTTTTTTAGAATTTTAAGAATCATGTGATCTTCATCAGTGTGAGCAAAGTCCCCTCAGGGTAAATGAGATACTCCTTATACCTTAGGAGACAACTTTTCATGAGTTGGTGAGGCCAAAAATAAATGCATCACCATTTGGGTGATAAGCCTTTACTAACATAAACTATTTTCTTTTTGTTAAATACTATGTTTGGCCACACCAACGTTTTTCTTTAGTCTTTACTTCCTGTCTTAGTATCAATTCTTTTTTTTTTTAAAAAACCCTTACCTACTAAGTATTGTTTCCAAGGTAGAAGGCTAAAGCAATGTGGTTAAGTGACTTGCCCAGGATCACACAGCTAGAAGGTGCTAAAGCCAAATTTGAATCCGGGTCCTTCTGTTTTTAGACCTGGTGCTCTATCCATTGTGCTTCCTAGCTGCCCCCCACAGCAATTTATGAAGACTATCTACTGTTGTTGTTTTGTTTTTGCTTGGTTTTATCCCCCCTTTCCTTTCTGTCTTGGTAACAACTCTAAGACAGAAAGGCAAGGACTAGGCAAGTGTGGATTAAGTGACGTGCCCAGGGTCACACAGTTACACAGCTAGAAAGTGTCTGAGACCAGATGTGAACCCAGGAACTCCAGGCTCCTGGTACTCTATTCACTGTGCTACCTAGTTGCCCCTGAAAAATATTTGCTAATTCAAAGAGAAGTTGGCTGTCTGTATAAGTGAAGTGAATGTTCACACTAATGAAATTAGGTTCTTGAAGTACTGTAATAGATTTTGAAGATAATATGTTAAATCTTCTGTTTAAATATAAGATTTTTATTTCCTGAAGTACAAGGAAGATAAGGGAGGAGTAGAAAAGGAGAAAAAGAAAGAGAGGAGAAAGAAAAGAAAGATGAGAAAGAAGAAAAAGGAGGATGGAGAGGGGGAGACAGGAGGAAGAAGAATAAGACAAAGAAGAGGAAGAAGAAAAGAAAGAGTAGGAAGAGGAAAAGGAAAATGAAGAGAAAAGGAGAAAAAGAGAGGGAAGATTAGCAGGAGGTAGTCATAGAAGGAAGATGAGGGCAGTCTAACTGGTCTTCCTGACCTTGTTGCTTTCTTTAGGCCTTCATATGCAAACCAAAGTTCTCCATCTTCATTTAAATGTTCCAAATCTTCCACAGAAAGTCTGGAAAATAGAACCAAAAAAGAAATTAAATGACTTCCCCCTTTATATTTTCTTTTGTCATTTTTAAATGTCTTAAAAATGTTAAGTGGTATTAGTTTACCTGCTTCTTACATCTT
The DNA here is from genome assembly GCF_016433145.1 of Gracilinanus agilis. Taxonomy (NCBI): domain Eukaryota; kingdom Metazoa; phylum Chordata; class Mammalia; order Didelphimorphia; family Didelphidae; genus Gracilinanus; species Gracilinanus agilis. The sequence goes on along the minus strand of NC_058131.1, from coordinate 542,752,280 downwards.
CAATGTCATAGCTTTCCAGAAGTTGCCTGGTAATTTCTGACATTTTTTCTGAAAGGAAAATCAAAGTATAAATAGTTGGGAGACACAAGAGACCTGGAGTCAGGAAGACCTGAATTTAATTCCAGACTCAGATACTTAACTAGCTGTGGCCCTGAGCAAGTCACTTAATTTCTGTCTGCCTCAGTTTCCTCAATAGGAAAATAGGGATGATAATAATAATAATATCTATCTCCCAGAATGATCATGAGGCTTAAATGACATAATATTTTAAAAGAGCTTTGTAACCTTTAAAGTGCTATATAAGTGCTAATGATTATTTTTATTATTTTGGAAATGCAGGCTTGTGAGTTTTTCCTATCCTTTCATGTCCCAGCTCTCTATCCTCATATAGACAAACTATTCATTAAAGAATAAACGGTCCAATGCTCATGAAGTATCTCATTTCCACAACTCCACAGTAAACAAATTTCCATGCAAACAAACTAAGTGACTGGTGTTGCCATTACCTCTCATTTCTCGTTTTTGTGACTGGACATGTTTCTCCACGTTTATCTTCTGTGTCTGAAGTAGTTCTATCTCCTTCTGGAATTCACCAATCATCTGGATTTTAACAATGACCAAATTTTTAAAAAAAATTAGATTTGTTAAGGTCCTGGAGACACAAGATGCAAATGCATTTTAAAGGAATGTTAAAAACTTACTGCTCAGAGTTCAATATGAAGCACTCTGGCAATATAATCCCTAGGCCAGGGAAGAGAAAACTGTTGTTTATTTGTTCGAAATGTGTTTTGTAAATATAAATCTGGTTTGGTCATGAAGAATAAATAACAAAAGTTTTTGCCCAAATAAAGTCAGTTTCACTAACAATCAATTTGCTTAAGAGCTTTAGTGGAAACATGGAACATTATTAAACAACTGAAGAACAGACAGAGAAGGGGCACAGAAGGGAGAAAAAGTCACAAGGGACATTCCCATGTGGAGCACACAAAAGTACATTTCTGCACCCTAACCAAACACTCTTTCATGGAAGAGGAGGTGTCATAGGAACAAAGGCATGGGAAAGGCTATTATCCTATTATCTTCTTAAACTTTTAATTTCAGTCGGCACCAGGTGCAACCACTATCCTTACAATATGTAGTATACCAATTATGCATACTTACAGTATGTACAGTAATTATATATATATGTATATATATACTTTATGGTTTACAAAACACTTTCTTTCTAACAACTATAAAAAGGTGGAGACAGACCTCTATAAAGTGAGGGCCCCATATACCTGCTAGTTTTTCATAGTTAAATATTTTTGTTGGTTGGTTTTGTTTAGTATCTAGAAACACTAACATTAACAAGGTAGGTTAGAGGCTTCAGTTCAGCTGAAGACATTCAGAAACAGTCACATATAAGGACCACTATAAAATGTAAAAGAAATCACAGGATACAGTATCTTTGCCAAGGAAACCCCAAATGGAGCCATGAACAATCAGATATGATTGAAAAATGCTAGAACAGAGACCTTGTGCTGAAAGAGACCTCTGAGGCACTCTAAGAGGACTCCTGACCACAAGAAATTCCAGTTTCCATGATTAGGGTGGAGGGTGGGGTGAGCATCAGTGGGGTAGGTCTAGCTAGAAGAAGTAAGGGCTGGGAATCTAGCTAGGGAAAAGGAATTTGGCAGAAAGGGGTAGCCAAAAGAAGATGAATTCCATATGAATATCAGGGCAAAAAAGATCTAGAAAGTTACCTTAGGCATAGGCAGGTAAAAGATTGAATCCAAGAAAGTTAGGTGGGCAGGAAGAATCAAGTAGGTAGCATAAGTGTAGACAGCCAGGCAGGGTCTAGAATCAGACTCTAGAGAGTTAGTAAAAATAACACAAGCCAGCAGGAGATAATAAAAGCAAGCTCTCATAAAAGAGTAGATGAAGGTTTTCTTTACTCTGCCCTCTTTCCTACTCCCTACTCTGTGTGGAGAGTCTTCTCAGAACAATGGAGGTACAAACTGCAGTCAGAGAGAGACAGACCTGAAGGTACAACTTGCTCCTGAATAAGGAAAGAAAGAAAGAGCCTCTGTAGAAGTACTTAGACTATATTTAAGAGAATATGGAGGCAGCTAGGTGATGCAGTGGATAGAGGGTCAGCCCTAGAATCAGTAAGACCCGAGTTAAAATTTGGCCTCAGAAACTTACTAGCTGTGTGACCCTGGGCAAGTCATTTAACGCTCTTAGTCTTAGTCCCCTCATCTTTAAAATGAACTGGAGAAGGAAATGGCAAACCACTCCCATATCTTTGCTAAAAAAACAACAACAAAACCAAAGCAAACCCAAAAGAGGTCACAAAGAGTCAGGACTGAAAATGACTAAACAACAAAAATAACCATCAAGGTACTTCTGACTCCAAGTCCAGAATGCCATTCACTATGCTACTCTCAAACTATCCGTAGGGTATAAACCTTTGAATATTTTTCAAATAACTTGAAAAACACTTTTTTTAAAAAAAAGCCCTTAATTTCTGTCTAAGAATCAATAAAACAACAGTTTTAAAGCAGAAGAGCAGTAAGGAATACCAATCTGAATTAGGTAACACAGCTAAGAAGTGTCTGAAGCCAGATTTGAACCCATGTCTTCCCATCTCCAGGCTTGGAACTCAATCCATGAGCCATCTACCTACCCTCCCCACACCCAATCAACTTTTTATAACATAAGTAAACACATAATGACAAAATGCTAGCTTTAAGTCAACTTTAAGGTGTTAGTTATACTCTGGGTTAATGGACAAGGGAAAGCATTTTCTCCTTTGGCTTTATAAAAGATTCCATTTGATATGATTCTATGAATGAACTATGAAATCAATAATGGCAATTTTCTGTTTATACTTTCATCTATAATGCAGATGTGAGATCTCCATTTCTACCTTTGTCTGCTTAGTCAGGTGGGCCACTTCTCCCTTCAAGCCACTGGAAATGTTTTGCTCTTCCTCCATTTGATGCTGGAGTTGCATTTTCTCTTCTTTTAGAGTCTTAATTTCTCCCTTCAAAGAGTGAATCTGTTTGTCATAGTCTTGTTCTTTCAGCTCAAAACTTTTCTCAAGAATTCTGTGTTATAAGAGAGAAAGAGAAAATATTTAGGGTTTTTGCTAGCTCTGGATCAAAGCAATAGGTCATTTGGGAAACCCAGAAAAAGGCAAGGTTGGAAACAGTTAGGTGGTTCAGTGGATTGAGAGCCAGGCCCAGAGACAGGAGGTCTGGGTTCAAATTTGGCCTCAGACACTTCCTAGTTATGTGACCCTGAGCAAGTCACTTTACCCTCATTGCCTGGTCCTTACCACTCTTCTGCCTTGGAACCAATACATAGTATTGATTCTAAGACAGAAGGTAAGGGTTTAAAAAATAAATAAACATAGTCAAACATCTTGAAGAACCATTCTGGTGGAGGATAAAAGAGCACACTGAGATTTTTGTGGATGGAATCCTAACATTTAGGTAAGGGTTTAAAAAAAGAAGGCAGGGCAAAGAATAGTGTAGCGCGTGCTCTCTCTCTCTCTTTTTCTCTCTTTCTCTCTCATTTTCTCACATTATTCTTACATCTTCTGATCCTAGCAAGTCTGGGTCTATAATAAATGAACACAGAAAGTACGAGTTGAAGGAAACAAAATTTAATGAGCTAGAATCAGGGTGTCTTCACCCTGTGAACTTAAAACAAATATTTTGATAACTATTTCAGAATAATTTTTTTTCCTTTGTTATCCTGTATGTTTCATTTTATGCATTTGAAAATATTATTCTGAGAAGGGGTCCATTGTTTTCATGGGACTTCCAAATGGGTCCATGACACAAAAAAAGGTTAAAAACTCCTGAGCTAGATGGTTGGCTGATGTGGCACATTCAAGGAAAACCTCTGAAGGTCAATTCTCTTCCTAAGGAAAAATCTCAGTGCACTCAAATTCTGTATCAGGTGCTGACATTTGTCTGACTTTAAAGACTTTGAAGATTCACCTTGCTATTTGGAGAGTACAAGGTTGGGTCTCTTGGACAGCTTTAGAACAAAATCTTGTAGGCATAACCTGGCGTCAGTGCAGATTTCCAAAAGTCCATAACGGATTCCCTAAGAAGTTCAGACCAGTCCTCACCCAAGCCCTAAGCACAGAGCACCCTTGGGAATCCAATGAGTTAAAGAGTCATTTAGCTCTCTCCATCCAACCCACTGCATAATTGAAAGACCATTAGCTGTAGCCCTAATATCAAGGAATCATCCCCAGGGAGATGACTTATTCTTTTCAGCTTTTTCTTTTTTCTTTTGCAGAACTTAACACATTCTTCTTCGCAGGATTTTAAAAAAGGCTTCCAATGCTCCTAAGGGAACAGTGATATACTTTAAAAAAAGTGTCTGAGGCCAGATTTGAACCAAGGATTTCCCATCTCTAGGCCTGGCTCTCAATCCACTGAAACACCTAGCTACTCCATGATATAGTTTTAAAAAAAATTTATTTTTGTTGTCATATAAAATATACTTCCATATTGGTCATTGTTGTAAGAGCACATTCATACATAACAAAAATTCTAAAATAAAACCATAAATACACTGATGGGAAAGAAAACTCCAATAATTATTTCTTTGGGTGGATAGCATTCCCCATCATAAGTTTTTCAGGATTGTCCTAGATCTTTGCATTGCTGAGAGTAGCCAAGTTTTCACAGGTAACCATTGTACAATACTGCTGTTACTGTGTACAGTGTTCTCCCAGTCATGATAGACTTTTAAGCAAGAAAAATACCAATGGAAATCAGGAAATCCAGGTGATATCCCATCTGACAAAAATTCAGTTTTATGAATTATTGAAATCATAGTACTAAACCTGACTGGGGAATACAGAGTTACATTAGCAGATTTCCAGCGCATATATATTTATTTACCAAAGGACCGTGATTAGGGAAAGTCATTTATATGACTAGAGTTTAAGACTATCTTGAAGGACCAGACTGTATCGAAGGACACAGAGAATTTTTCTTAATCAAAAAGATGAGGAAAATAGAGGTAAGATGAAAATTTTTATTTCAAAGTAAAACTGTAATGAAATTTTTCTTTCACTTAATGTATTTGGTCTTTCTAGTGTTATAAGAATGGTAGTGTTGCTTAGCAAGTAGGGATCTTTGAAGCCAGGAAGATCTTGGTTCAAGTCCCACCTCTGACACATATTGGCTTTGTGATCTGGGCAAGCCAACTAATCTCTCAATGATCTAAGCAACTGTCTAAGATAAAATTGCAGAGAAGGTGTCATATTGGTTAGGAAGGAAGAGTTTCTTTACTTTACAGTTTCCCTATACCAGTGAAATTACAAGTTTAGTCATTATCCCTAACCCATTTAGGAGAAGCAATTTATTGAAGGTCAGACATGCTGAGTGACTAGAACAAAAAACCAGAGGTGTTGCAGCTTAGTCTCCTAGCCAGAAGGACAAATGACTCAGTCAAGATTTTTTTTAGTGCCTTAAATGGCCTGTCATTCCATTTTCCCCAAACATACTGCCTGAAAAAAAAAAAAAAACCACTTCTAAATGGCCTGAGATCTTCATGAAATGTCAAGATCTTAAATGTTTCTTTCATGAGATCCCCAAACAATGATTTGAAAATGTATTATTCAAGACAAATGAATTAAATATAAATGTCATAGCTCTTTTACTACAATAAAATAAGTACCTGTTTCTATATTCATTGTCACTTTCTTATCTCTTCTGTGATACTGGCCCTAACTCTGAGAATTTCCTTTCCTATCCATCATTTATTTGCCTTCCCTCAAACTTGCATCCTAGGAACAAGATACTTTCTTCTCAAGGTTGACTTTAGAAATTAGCCAAATGAAGCATTCAACTGTGTAGAGAGATAATAGGTCCTTTTCTTCTTTCTTTTCTTTTTTCAGTTACATGTAGAAATAATTTCCAACAACTATTTTCTGACATTTTAGGATTCAGATTTTCTCCCTCTCTCGCTTCCCCACCCTCCCTAGGATGGCAAATAGTCTGATACAGGTTAAACCAGTGTTTTCATGCATATCTCCATATTGCTCATGCTGTGATAGTAAAACTCATGAAAAAAATAAAGTGGTAAATGACATGCTTTGTACATCCTTTACTTTCCCATCTGATCCTAGTTAATCATCTTAACTCTTAGTAGACTATTACTGATGACCTTCTGGGAAAACTCTACCTTTGCCCAGACCTTCCATCTCCACCCCACTCCTTGGCAAATCTTTTATGAGTTTGAGTGCCCAGAGGGCAAATACAAGCTGTCTGTGAGCCCCCAGATTACCAGAGAGAGTTGAGGGAGAAAGTGCTTGCTTTGGGAGGTTGGACAGAGGGATGGAACATACAAAAAAATGTCTTCAGGCATTGGGAAGAGGGGGAATGGAGCAGCTCCCTGAGTGCTGGTTCTGCACATGTGCCACATATTTGCCAGTGCTGCCCTATGCCAAAGCTATTGGAAAAAAAAATAGTCTGACTTCTTAAAAGTGGATGGCTTTGAAGGCAATGCATATTGGTAAAGAGATACATACTAAGATGGGTCCAGATGGGGTTGGAGTCTCTAGGGACAGTAGACATTAGCAGGGTACCTGCATCTAAAAGGATAGTTGAATTTTCTGAGAGTGTCTTCTCTTTCTGAGAAGGAACTGAACTGCTCTGAAGGAAAGAGAAGAGCTTCAGGAGGCAGATAGCAATGATGCTCTCACTCTGAGGCACTGAGATTAACATTGCCCAAGAGCCTGATTGTGTTTGACACATAGGGGTTTCCAAGTAATTCAACAACATGAACAATGACAGGCAAGTTTCCTCCATGGGAAAATACAGGAGAAGTGTCCATCCTGGTCGTCCTCTCCAGATGTAAGGTATATCAGCAGAGTGCAAAAGTACACACAGAATGGAAGTGCTGGCTGAATCCAGGAGTCAATTTAAGTAAAAATAACATAATGAAATTAAATCATAAGTTCTGTGAGAGCAAGGCTTTTTGCCTTTTTTGTATCCCTGGTGCTTAGGACAGTGCCTAACATATAGCAGTACTTAATAAATGTTTATTGGTTGATTGATCTTTACAGCTTAAGCAGACTAACTCCAGGGACCCCCTCACTAGTGCACAGCCTAGCATACCAATCATGTCTGTTATTTACGGTCAATGATATTTGCTAAAATATTTGAACTAAAATTTTGCCCTTTCTAGAAGCGTCATGGGGAACAAAGCATAGGAAGGGTATAGAAATTGTTTCCTAAAAAATAAGCTAAATTTTGCAATTTTCTATAAGTTGGAAGAGATGGAACTTCCTAAAGAAAGGTGTGAGAAAATGATAGCATCGAAGAGAGAACCAGAGGTTCCTACTTTGTCTCTGTGGCATGAGTCATTTTTCATAGCTTCAGCAAGAGAAATTGACTCTATAGGAGTGCTGTCTTACTGGTAGATTTTTTTCAATTGCCACATGAATCTTGGATTCTAAAACAGATAAGCCCTATACTGAAAATAACTTTCAAACCTTCTGTGTCTGAATAGCTTACAATCTGCATGACATGTGTGGTGCAGTGGAAAGAGTTTTGGAGTCAAAAGGCCTGGGTTTGAATTTCAGCTCTCTAACTGTATGACTTTGTGCGAGTCTCTTAAGCTCTCTGACCCTCTGTTAAAAAAAGAAAAGGCAAAAAATATGAAGGGATTGAAGCTGAACCAGATGATATGTAAGGTCCTTTCCCAGATCTAAATTAATAAACCTATATAATGGCTATATGCAGAATAGACACAGTATGGAGCAAGGCAGAGAAAATAAGTGGGTAGTTTTAGAACAAATTGTAATTCATACATTCTTTGTCTTTCTTCTTTCTGTACATCATCAAAAAGCTGCTTTGTGAGGGCTTCCATTTTATCTGTAAAGAGAGAAATGATATTCAAAATAAATCTACCAAATGCCTAATAATTATGCATAAACATATCAGAGATCTGTAATTTCCCTAGTATGAGAATCTCTCCACTGAAAAGATTACACCACATTTAGAATATACTTGTAGGGCACCCACATGGCACAATAGAGTTCCAGACCTCAAGTCAGAAATATTCCTCTTCTCAAGTTCAAATCTGGCCTCAGTTACTTATTAGCTATGACCTTGGTATGTCACTTAACCCTGCAAATCTCAGTTTTCACATCTGTAAAATGAGCTGGTTAAAAAAAAAAATGGCAAACCACTCCAGTTGTTTTTGCCAAGAAAACCCCAAAATGGGATCATGGAGAGTTGGAAGTGACTGAAAAACTACTGAATAATAACATAACTTATACACTTAAGAGATGGCACTAGACTTTTAGAGAAGTTTAATTGATTTGCCCATAGTCACACAGTCAATAAGCAGTACAAGAGAGATTTGACCTCAGATCTTCTTGATTCCAAATCCAGGATTTTATTTACTATGTCACTCTAACTCCTTGATAATTGTATAAAATTCCAAATTGTTTTCTAGCTGATCTAGAAACTGAATGTTTAAGATCAGCTCCTTGAATGGAATAACCACAACATTCAGGACCATGTGTTGTTCCTCTGAGGGGAAGAAGGATGGAAGAAAAGTAGGTCCTTCTGAAGCACAAGTTCCATGAGGTTGCTAGACAGAACATGTTACTCTGGTGCCAGACATTTTTTTTTAATCCTTACCTTTTATCTTAGTATCAACTCTATGACAGAAGAGAGGTAAGGGTTAGGCGATTGAGGGTAAGAGATATACCCAGGGTCACAAAGCTAAGAAGTGTTTGAGACCAGATTTGAACCCAGGTCTTCCTGACTCCACCTGGCACTCTATCCACTGTGCTAACTGCTTGCTGTCCTCTTTTTGCTTACCATGGCCAGGTATCCTTCTGAACATGGGGCAAGATACCTGAACATTAATTTTGCATCACTGCATTTACATGTCTTCATGTGAATCTTTCCCTCCATAATACTGGTCTCTCTTCCCAAGTACTGGGGTAGTTTGTTTCTCTCTCTCAGACTAGCAATTGTAGTTCCCTTCTGATGTTGGTTTTGCCTTCAGATTTGGTGCTAACACTGACCTATTTTCATGAACATTTGGAAACAGATTGAGAGAACCTGCCCAAATTTCATGTGTTATCATTGAGTAGGAATTATACTTTGTCCTCATAAAGAAAGAATTTAAAATAGGGAGGAAAAGTCCAGTTTTATAAAGTTTATGCACTTTAGACTAAAAAGGTAGGAGAAAATGCTGGTGGTGTAATTGAATAGTTTTTGCTTAAGGGACCTTGTAGGGAGAGGAGGCTTATCTACATTTGCTTATTTCTGTCTTGCTTCCACCCACCCACCCACTCACCATCCCTTTTAATAGAGGTTTTCTACTTTGGAAACTAGTTTTTAAACAATTTTATTTCCTGACTCTATCCCATCTTATAGAAGGAATATAAAATTATTCCACCCAAACACTGTGTTATCTGATTGTGATGGTGGTTCTCAGGTTACTTCTTCACCACTAAATTGATAATCTTATTTTCTTGGGTGAAAGGGGGTAGAATGAAATCACACAGAGAAGCCCAAGAGAAATGCACAGAGCTATATAAAATAATGTGAGATAAGACTTTCCTGTAGGTCTAATTAAAATTAACAGTAAGGCCAGGACCAAACCTTTTGTTTATGGGACTAAATTATAGGCCATCTAAGTATTTTCAGTGTTTCGCTTTAAATAAGCTACATTAATTGGCTAAAATAATGGAATTTGTGGTCACTTGTAAATTGTAATCTCAATTTATATACTATGTTGGTATTGATTAAATTTTTTAATCTAAAAACAAAAAATTAAAATTAAAAAATTACAAATATGATAAAATCACAAATTTAATACTTTATAGTTTATTATTTATATTATTTTACTCCTGTCCCAGCTTCATTCAGGAGCCCTCTGACCACAATCAATATCTGGAGTAACCACAGTAGCAGAGCTCAGGGCTCAGACAAAACTGGGGTTTATGGTAGAAATAAATCTAGTACAACCTTCCTAAACGTATGTTTACTAGATTACATTCAATTGACTAATAGGGAATGGTTTGTGTTTTTTTCCCCACTGTGAAAAACCATATTTACAGCTCAGTAGCTGCACCTTCTCTTTTGTTCTCTGCTTACTGAGGCACCCTCAGCAAATTACATGAAAATGGGCAGAGAATGGCAACCCCTGCTCTGGGATCAACAGCAATGTGCTATCTTGACTTATTCCTTTTTGTTTAGCTGGTACTTATTTTTTCTATCCTGTCTTTGCCCATCTTCCTGTTTCTCCTTATTATTGGAGAAACTCTCCTTTCATTGTTGGACCTTACTTGTTCCTCCCTATGTTAACTGATCACCAGACTTTTGCCTATTTGCTTGCTCAGTGCTATAGTATTTTCCATATCTCTTGCCCAGTTTAGCTAGACCCTTAGCTGTAAGTTCTCCTGGTCTGCCCTGTCACACTCCAAATTCTAGAATAACCAAAAAACATTTAGGCTGAGACAAGGTCAGTGATTCAGAAGAGTTGATCAATCCTATCTATGCTCTATTTTATTCACCAGATCTATGGCTTAGAACAGTGATGAGCAAACTACAGCCCAAGAGCCAGATGGGGCCCCCTGAAATGTTCTATCTGGCCACTGGACATTATTCCTAATCTGACGAATACAGCGAGAGTAGGATACAATACAATGAAACTTCAAAAGAGTTGCCTTAGAAACAGATTGACAGATGAGCATTTCCTTTCTTTTGGCCCCCTCTTTAAAAAGTTTGCCCATCACTGTCTTAGAAAGTGCTTCCAATTTCAATAAATTGAGACCTAGGATGTGATTAGGTTAATAAATGTGCTTCCTCCTCATACATTCGGTATTCAATAAATGTCTGCTGAATTTAATTTATCTTCAAATCTTATGATAAAATGGCTTAAATGCAATCCCACTGAATAGTGGTCTCCCAAAGTTGAGCCTGAGGGCCTCCAGGGAGTGTGACTTGACACCCCATAGGGATATGCAAGTGATCATGAAGTGGGTGGAAAGATTCTGAGATCCTACCTTTCCCATGATAGAGGATAACACAGCATGACTATCCTACCCCCAAACAGTTCTCCTCCCACTTGTGTTCTGTAAGTTCTCCACCTTCCTCCTTCTGAGCTGATGCTATAATCTAATCACTACCCAGTGGCTTCACAGGTGTTATTCCCTCCCCTTTCCCTATACTCATTCCACTATCTCTCAGATCATCTCATAGTTTAAAGAGGCAGCTTTGGCTCTTTGCCACAGGGCAGTTACTGATGAATGAAAGAGCCAGTGTGCCCTCTGCTCTTTTCCTTTGGGGAGTCAGAATGAGTTTCAAAATAAGAGTTGGCATGGATGATGGTTTGTGGTCTGCAGTTATCATTACATTCTCTCTCCCACCAATTCTACCCTTCTTCCAAACTTCCTTTTCTGACAAGAGCACCATCAGCTTTCTAATAACCAAGTTCTGTCTTGGTGTCACTCCTTACCTTACTTATCAAATCTGTTTTCTAATCTACATTCAGGATGTCTCTCAAATCTTTCCCTTTCTCTCTGCTCAAGCAGCCACTTAGTCTACTTCAGTCTCTTATACCCTCTTAACTGGATTACTATAATAGCTTCTTCATTGGTCTCCCTGATTAGAGTCTCTACCCACTTTATTCCATCCTCCACAATGCTGTCAAACCGAATTTTGTAAAGTGAAGGTTGGGCCGTGTTGCTCTTCTACTCAGCAGACTCTAGCGACCTCTTACTGAGAGATCAAACAGTATTTTATCTTTATCTTATCCTTGTTTTCAGTTTCTATTTTCTATGTAGGTTTGTAATGATGCACATTATTAGTACAATGGTACTCATATATAATTTATAAAATACTAAGTATATACGCATTGGGAATACATGCTTGAAATTTTTTTAGCGATATGGATTTATGATTGAAAAAGCTTGGAGTTCAATGCCATAAGCATACTGTTTTGGATGCAGGAACTCAATAACAAAGGACAGTGAGGCATTGCAATAGACAGAGCCTGGGGTGTCGAGTCAGGAAGAACTGAGTTCAAGTTTGACCTCAGACACTTCCTAGCTGTGTGATTGTGGGCAAGCCACTTAACCCTGTTTGCCATAGTTTCCTCATCTCTAAAATAAGTTCAAGAAGGAAATGGCAAACCACTCCAGTATCTTTGTCAAGAAAACTTCAAATGAGGGCATGAAGAGTCAGAAATGACTGAAACAACTGAACAATAGCAGCAACAATCATGATAGTAAGAGAAGTATGTAAGGCTGAGGTTTGACTGCTTGAAACATGAGCTTCTCCTTAAACTAAAGATGAGATATAGGCAGGAAACCAAATAGAGGTATCTAGAGGGTGCAACTAGCCTATAAATATAGTTCTTCACAGTACAGAAGCACATGCATATACACATGCATGTGTGAACAAATACATACACTCACACCATTTTCTTTCTGGTCAGCTGAACATAGTCCAGTAAACCAAAACACTTAGAAAGGTTGCACAAGGTTCATCTCTTTTATAAAGCCCAATTATTTTCTAGACCTAAGCTTTTTTTTTTTTTTTAATCAAACGACTTCGCATCTCAGGATTTTGCCTTACCTTTCATTTCCTCAGTCTTTTCTTGAAGCTTCTTTTCTATCTTCTCATTTTGTATTTCCAACTCTTTGTTATATGTCTGAAGAGTAGCCAATTTCTAAAAAAGAAATGAGGAAAAGAATAATTCCGTAATTTACTCATATCACTCCATTAAAAAAAAAAAAAGGTAGAGGGGGCAGCTAGGTGGCTCAGTGGATTGAGAGTCAGGCCTGGAGACAAGAGGTCCTGGATTCAAATCAGGCCTCAGACACTTCCTAGCTGTGTGACCCTGGGCAAGTCACTTAACCCCCATCGCCTAGCCCTTACTACTCTTTTTTTAAAAGGAAGGTAAGGGTTTAAAAAAAAAAAGGTAGATAAAACTGACATTTTCAGCTCTGCATTATCTCCTTTTTGATAATTATACATCCTCTCTTCCCCAAAATTAATGCTACCATCTACTTTAGGACCATAGATCTAGAGCTAGGAGGAACTTCAGAGGCCATCATTTTACAAATGAGAAAACTGAGGCTGAGAGACATATGCTTAAAGGCATACAGGTAGTAAATATGAGAAGTGGGATTTTATCCTGGGTCTTCTGACAATAGTGTTTCTTCCTTTTTACTGTGGTTATGGGTCACTACCTGGCCTAGCTTTGAGTAAGACCTATAAAGGATGAGAGCACAAATTTCAGGGCTCCTTGGTACTGTCAGGCTTTTCTTGGTAGTACTTTTAAAATTATATATATAACATTTATTATCATAATACATATAATATAAATACATATATATGTATATTTTAAGTATACTAATATTTATTATAATAAATATAATAATATAAATATATATTTAAAACCCTTACCTTCTGTCTTAGAATCAATACTGTATATTGGTTCCAAGGCAGAAAGTGGTAAGGGCTCAGCAATGGGGGGTGGGAGCTGACGCTAAGTGACTTATCTGGGGTTACACAGCTAGAAAGGTATCTGAGATTAGATTTGAATCCAGAAACTCTCATCTCTAGGCTTGGCCTTTAATCCACTGAGCCACCTAGGTGTTCTCTATATATTTTGCATGACTTTCTCTATGGTTAGACCAAAATCCTCAGTGGACTTATTTACTAGGTTGCAAAATGAATTACAATTCAGGATATGAAATGGATAATTTATGAGACGCTTACAGTTAAATGAAGAATAATAAGCCTATGAAGGAATTTCTGTTGCTGTCTGTTCTCTCACCTCTAGGGGCCATGGTTTATTGTTGCTCTCAATTCTGATAGCTGATGGCTCTTAGGATGTAATTAAAATTAGTTAGAATTCCAGAATTTCACTAGAATATAAGCTAAAATTGGTACAACCATTTTATGGCTAAAATGTTCATATCCTCATACCCAGATATTCCATTATTGGGCTTCTGCCCAAAGGACTAGCTCCACTGAAAAAGAATAAATTGTATTTAAAAAAATGATGAATTTACTTTAAGCTAATTTAAACAACATCCACAGTGATTATGGCAATGTCAATGGAAATGACAACCATACATACACACATATACAGATTGAAAGTGAATATTGTGAAATTACAAAGAACAAGCATGGCTTGAAAGAAGAGAAAGGAGATATGCTCCCACCCCACCCCTTTGCAATACTGAGACATCCTTAAGGTGTTGCTGGTGCTGATCACTGTCAGACCAGGGCTCTGAGAAGTATAGACAATTCAAATAATGTGAGAAGCATCTAGTTCTGCTATGAATCCCAAAGTTTAAAAGAGGCTCTCAGGGATATAAGTTTATATAGCACTGTAGTATAGTTGATTCCCTTTGCCTAGTCTGAAAGGCAAGGAAGTAACAGATCACATCTAAGGGTGAACTTTGGAGACAATTCATAGGATAATAGAATTTTTAGAGACACAAAGAACTTCCTGAGTACTCCAGCCGGAGCTCTCTACTTTCTGACCCAGGTCTTCATCTCCTGACCCCACTATCCCTAGGAACTATCTTACATTGCATTGGGGAAGGTAATGGCAAAAATAAGATTTGCTTTACAGAAACATGCTTTAGAAAAAAATGATCAAGAACTCATCTCTCTCCCAAATGGTGGCACAACTGAATTCTTAAGTAGAAAAAAAGGTTCTAAATTAACCTCTTCCATAACTTCCTTGTGCTTCTTTCCTTTCTCTTCACATGTTCGCTTTTGGATGACTAATTTTTCAAGATCTGATTCAAGTTTCTGAATCTTTTCCATATCGTTGGCATGAGTGCTTGCCAGGCTGGTTAATTTTTCCACTAATCCATGATTTTCTTTGTTCTAAAGAGAAGAAAAAAATGATTATTTGAAAGCTTTGTGTTTGTGGGAATGGAAAAGCTTCTAGAATAGGTGGCTTCTTTGATCCTATAATCAACCTTCTAAATTTATTGGGCTTTACATTTCCTAATATCATTTCACAGAAAAATTTTTATGGAAAGGGGGACTCACCTGATCTTCTAGCTTTTTCTGCAAGCGTTGTACCCTATAAGAAAGTTGGATATTTAGAACAAATCGCCGGATATTCTGGAATCTGCGTCTTGCCAGCCAGGCCCGGGCATATTTCTGAAGGATTACAGCCTTGTGTTCTTCCAACATCTTGAAAAATAAGATGTTAAAAAATTTCACAACGGTCCACTGACTTGCTCCTTAATGACTTCAGTAGAACTTAAACTTGAGAACAGAAACTATTTCATTTTTATCTTTGTTTTCTTAGCACCTAGCACAGTATCTGACACATGATAGATGCTTAATAAATGCTTGCTGACTGGTTGATTTATGATTTTATAGAGAGGAAGAAATAACCACTAGTATATTTATATGATGAAATTACAAAATGTAATCTCCAAATGGGGTCCCTCTCAACCTCAAAACTACTTGACTAGTTAACACAGAAGATTAATCTTTATCCTTCTGAAATATTTATTGTGCATCTCTGAAATTTGTAGCAAGACTCTAAAAATAAATCTCTTTTACTATCCAAGCCCCAAGAATACATTGAATCCTGGTTGTACCTTTCGATACTTCTTCCTTGCTAGGAATCCTCGAGAATAAGCCTGTATTGTTATAGTAGCTACACGAATGAGATAGTAAAGGTTACGGACAAGATAACCGCGGCAGTGTTTCTGAATGATGATGGCTGCCCATGCTTCTTTCAAGGCTATGGCAGAGATAGGTTTCCTAGATGAAAAAGAATAAGTTAATTTGTTTCCCACATCATATCTGCAGATAGGTGACTCTGTAGATAGAGAACCAGGCTTAGGAGAGGGGATGTTCTGGGTTCAAATCAAGTCTCAGATACTTTCTAGCTATGTGATCCTGTTACTGCTAAATAAGTCACTTAACCTCAATTGTCTAGCCCTTGTTGCTTTTCTGCCTCGGAACTAATATTTAGTATTGATTCTAAGACAGATAGATGGTAACAGTTTGAAAAAAAGAGTCTTAGAGAGATGCCTGGGACACTAAGAAATCAAATTACTTGCCCAGGATCTCAAGCCAATCTATGTCACAAGTAAGATTTGAACTGCACTAACTCTTGAGACTTGCTCTCCATTTAGTATGCCTAGTTCTGGAGCCTTAATATAATAAAGAAAAAGCCAAGTAAAATTAACCAATGCAGTAACTATATATATATATATATGTATGTATATATATATATGTATATACACACATTTTATATAATATTCCAAACTATAGTCCCCCAACTTGCTACTGGAAAGAGAGGCACAACACTTTTAAAGTGTGTGTATGTATGTATATATATATATATATATATATATATGTATATGTATGCATGTTTAAAGAGAATATATTTACACTATATACAGCACAATAATTGATATTGATGATCATAGACCTGAGAAACAAGAAAAGGTCTAAATGATGCTTAGGTTGGGAAATTTGTAATACATTTTTAAAGGTTCCCATCAAAGATGGAATTGTCAGTGTTGAGACCAGTAACCCTCACTTATGTGGATCAGAGTATTCCCTGATTAAGTATATTTGTAGAGATCTATACATATCTATCTATATCTATATATACATGTGTATATATATATATATATATATATATATATA